>NC_091582.1:9363687-9366187 GCF_042767895.1 Penaeus vannamei
ATTTCCCTCTGCCCGTGTGCTGTGCTATTTCCCTCTGCCCGTGTGCTGTGCTATTTCCCTCTGTCCGTGTGCTGTGCTATTTCCCTCTGCCCGTGTGCTGTGCTATTTCTCTCTGTCCGTGTGCTGTGCTATTTCCCTCTGCCCGTGTGCTGTGCTATCTCCCTCTGTCCGTGTGCTGTGCTATTTCCCTCTGTCCGTGTGCTGTGCTATTTCCCTCTGCCCGTGTGCTGTGCTATTTCCCTCTGTCCGTGTGCTGTGCTATTTTCTGTGTCCGTGTGCTGTGCTATTTCCCTCTGTCCGTGTGCTGTGCTATTTTCTGTGTCCGTGTGCTGTGCTATTTTCTTTGTCCGTGTGCTGTGCTATTTCCCTCTGTCCGTGTGCTGTGCTATTTTCTGTGTCCGTGTGCTGTGCTATTTCTCTCTGTCCGTGTGCTGTGCTATTTTCTTTGTCCGTGTGCTGTACTATTTCCCTCTGTCCGTGTGCTGTGCTATTTCCCTCTGTCCGTGTGCTGTGCTATTTTCTTTGTCCGTGTGCTGTACTATTTCCCTCTGTCCGTGTGCTGTGCTATTTCCCTCTGTCCGTGTGCTGTGCTATTTCCCTCTGTCCGTGTGCTGTGCTATTTTCTGTGTCCGTGTGCTGTGCTATTTTCTTTGTCCGTGTGCTGTGCTATTTCTCTCTGTCCGTGTGCTGTGCTATTTCCCTCTGTCCGTGTGCTGTGCTATTTTCTTTGTCCGTGTGCTGTGCTATTTCCCTCTGTCCGTGTGCTGTGCTATTTTCTGTGTCCGTGTGCTGTGCTATTTCCCTCTGTCCGTGTGCTGTGCTATTTTCTTTGTCCGTGTGCTGTGCTATTTTCTTTGTCCGTGTGCTGTGCTATTTCTCTCTGTCCGTGTGCTGTGCTATTTCCCTCTGCCCGTGTGCTGTGCTATTTTCTTTGTCCGTGTGCTGTGCTATTTCCCTCTGCCCGTGTGCTGTGCTATTTCCCTCTGTCCGTGTGCGTGTGCTGTGCTATTTTCTTTGTCCGTGTGCTGTGCTATTTCCCTCTGCCCGTGTGCTGTGCTATTTCCCTCTGTCCGTGTGCTGTGCTATTTTCTGTGTCCGTGTGCTGTGCTATTTCCCTCTGTCCGTGTGCTGTGCTATTTTCTGTGTCCGTGTGCTGTGCTATTTTCTTTGTCCGTGTGCTGTGCTATTTCCCTCTGTCCGTGTGCTGTGCTATTTTCTGTGTCCGTGTGCTGTGCTATTTCCCTCTGTCCGTGTGCTGTGCTACTTCCCTCTGTCCGTGTGCTGTGCTATTTCCCTCTGTACGTGTGCTGTGCTATTTTCTTTGTCCGTGTGCTGTGCTATTTTCTTTGTCCGTGTGCTGTGCTATTTCTCTCTGTCCGTGTGCTGTGCTATTTCCCTCTGTCCGTGTGCTGTGCTATTTTCTTTGTCCGTGCGCTGTGCTATTTCCCTCTGTCCGTGTGCTGTGCTATTTTCTTTGTCCGTGTGCTGTGCTATTTCCCTCTGTCCGTGTGCTGTGCTATTTTCTGTGTCCGTGTGCTGTGCTATTTCCCTCTGTCCGTGTGCTGTGCTATTTTCAGTGTCCGTGTGCTGTGCTATTTCCCTCTGTCCGTGTTCTGTGCTATTTCCCTCTGTCCGTGTGCTGTGCTATTTTCTGTGTCCGTGTGCTGTGCTATTTCCCTCTGTCCGTGTGCTGTGCTATTTTCTGTGTCCGTGTGCTGTGCTATTTCCCTCTGTCCGTGTGCTATGCTATTTCCCTCTGTCCGTGTGCTGTGCCATTTCCCTCTGTCCCTGTGCTGTGCTATTTTCTGAGTTCCTCTTTGTAGTCCTCGGGTCGGCGGCGAGAACGGCGAGCTGTCCGCACTCGACTCCGCTCTGACTGCCCTTTCATCACACTTGCTTGGAGGGATATCAACAACACCGATTTTTTTGCTGGGATTCGCACCCGCAATGTCGGTGGAATCTGTTATTTTCGTTGTTTGAAAGTTCATTATTCGTGGTGTTCATTTTGTCTTAAGATGTCGTTTTAATAACAGCGATGGGATTATGATTGCCGCCAATCGAAGATGTTGTTGATCTTGAAAGTCCAGAGAAATATGGTATCTTTGGAAATCATGATACGTTGTTCAGCGTTTTGTCATTATCACGGCCTTCATTAATGTTTCTGGCGGATTATTACCATTGAAATGATTGTTTTTACCATTATCATTTTTATATCTACTGCTGTTATCACCCTCACGATCCGTTATCGTGTTATTGCTGTTCCCATCATTATCACCTTTACACATAATTGTTACTATTATTACCGTCCTTTGTAATGCTCTTGCGACTGCTGTGATTATCTTCCCTGATAATGTCATTTGTTACTGACACTGACATTTTCCATAACACCAGAGCCACCATTATCCCTTTCCATAATTGCGATCTCTGCTATCTTCCACAATATCACCGCTGTTGCCAGTATTAGGATTATCAATACCATCGGGTCAATATTAATATCTTG
>NC_091582.1:9383687-9386187 GCF_042767895.1 Penaeus vannamei
ACGCTTGATTATACGTCTAAACCGCCCCCCCCCCCTTTTCTCCAAGTCCTACAGCGTCCCGACCCCCATCCGTAATCCCCAGGGAGGTACATATGCTGCTCTCCGCGGGGCGCTGTCCCTCTCGAAGCACTCTGCTCGGGCCTTGCCTCTTCCTGGATACTTTTGTTTTCTTTTCATTTTTGGATTCGCTGCGCCTAGGCCTTCGCTCGGAACCCCCCCCCCCCCCACACACACACACAGAATACACCTTTATGAATCAGTTTCCTTTCATCCCAATACGCGGGTTATATATTTCCCCAACATTTCCAATCGTGAGTTCTCAGTATTTACAATCACAATAACAAATGCCTTCCGCACTTCGTTATTTGTCTCTTGGTAACAGCACCGCGTCCACCCCCCCCCCCTTCTCCCCCTCCCCCCGCCCGCCTTCGCCATCATGGCCTCCTCTCTTGTCAGCCGCAGCCAAATCTGCATTTCTTTTCTCTTCCAGTCTTTCTTCTCTCCCTTCATCAGCATTTCCCATTCTCGCCTTCTTCCCACTTCCCCGTGTAAAGAAAGAACAAACGGAGATTCTCTCAGTTGGTGACAATTCGCCTTGCCCTTCTCCCCCTCCCCCCCTCCCCCCCTCCCCCCGATCTCTCCTCATTTACGACGGGGGGGAGAGGGGGAAGGGGGGAGGGGGATGAATCAGCATTGTATTTAAGTACTTTACCATCATCTTGGGTCCACCACGGGGCAGGGAGAAGGTAACCGATTTCTACGCTAGGGGACAGAGGGAGAGAGAGGAGGGGGAAGGCGAAAAAGAAGGAAGGAAACAGAGAAAGAAAGAGCGAGAGAGAGAGCGAGAGAGAGAGAGAGAGAGAGAGAGAGAGAGAGAGAGAGAGAGAGAGAGAGAGAGAGAGAGAGAGAGAGAGAGAGAGAGAGAGAGAGAGAGAGAGAGAGAGAGAGAGAGAGAGAGAGAGAGAGAGAGAGAGAGAGAGAGAGAGAGAGAGAGAGAGAGAGAGAGAGAGAGAGAGAGAGAGAGAGAGAGAGAGAGAGAGAGAGAGAGAGAGGACAGTAGCAAAAGCGAATCCCAAGGCTTATTCCTTACCTACACCTATTTACACATTATTCCACTGACCTATTTCCAACACACGATAAAGAATAGACTAAAAGAGACACACATCTTCATATACGTGTGTTGACCAAAATAACAAAGAGATTTATGCCAATTGAACAAACAGACACACACTTGTTGAGCGAGAGCAGGACCAAAATAACTTCTTCACAGTTTCTTTGTCCAGCGAAGGAATGTCTCACTAAGGGATCTATCTTTTATCTATTTATTCATTTATCATTTAAAGCTGAAATGATCAACGATAAAGATATATGGGAGTTTTCTTTCTCTAAGAATTTTTCAAAAGAAGGTTTTGAATCATAAACATCGGCCGACTGATATTTCTGCAGTAACAACACCGCCAGCGTCTAAATAAAAAAGTCAGAATAGATAACAAGATTGTAATCTTTAATATTTGGTTTGAAAATAATGTGGCAGCAAGGAAAACAAATGCAAAAACTCATAAAATAATGCATTTTATAATACAGTTAATAACGACTAATAACACCGATAATTATATTAATAATAACAACAATAGTAGTAGTAGTAGTAGTAATAGTAATAATAATAATCATAATAACAATAATAATAATAATAATAATAATAATAATAATAATAGTAATAATAATAATAACTGCAAAAATGATAGTAACAATACTAAGAAAAATAATGGTAACAGTAACAACAACAAAAACATTAACAACAACAATAATAAACTGGACAAAAACTCATGACTAAGACACGGTATCAAAACAAGAAAATACACCTAATCAGTGGAAGGAGCCGAAGACGACACAGCAGAAGGGACAAGCGAGTCGCGGATACCCAGTGGCACTCACCCGGGGAAGGGCAGACGCACGCTCGCCCGCTCGCTGTTGTCACTGGCACGGGTGGCACTCTGAGCAAACTCTCTCCTTCTCGGCAAAACATTTTAAGAATTTATAAACCGTTTTTTCGAGGCGTCTATAAAGTCCGGACATTTCGCTTTTTTACGTTTTTATTTTGTTTGATTTTTGTTTCTATCGTTAGTTTCTCTTCCCTCTATTTGTGTTGCTCTTTCTGCCACCATCGAGTCTTCCACCAAGCACGCGCAGCGACTTCACTACTTCTTTGTATATTTACATACATACACCCCCCACACATATATGTGAATATATATATATATATATATATATATATATATATATATATATATATATATATACATATACTTATATACCACATACATATTTACATATATATATATATATATATATATATATATATATATATATATATATATATATATATATATCTGCATATGTGTGTGTGTGTGTGTGTGTGTGTGTGTGTGTGTGTGTGTGTGTGTGTGTGTGTGTGTGTGTGTGTGTGTGTGTGTGTGTGTGTGTGTGTGTGTGTGTGTGT
>NC_091582.1:9406187-9408687 GCF_042767895.1 Penaeus vannamei
CCTCCCCCTTCCCCCTTACTCTCCCCTCCCCTCCCCTTCACCTTACTATTCCCCTCTCCCTTCCACCTTCCCCTTACTCCTCCCCCTCACCTCCCCCGTCCCCTTACTCTCCCCCCTTACTATTCCCCTCTCCCTTCCCCTTACCCCTTACTCTCCCCCTCCTCTCCCCCTTACTATTCCCCTCCCTCTTCCCTTTACTCTCCCCCTCCCCTCTCCCCTTCTTCCCTTGGCTCCCCCTCCCCCTCCCCCCTCCCCTCTCCGTATGCCTGGCCCCGGCGCCGAAGCTCATCCGGGGCATCAAATCCTCTGAGCGCCCGAGAGGGATCCAACTCCCCGCTCACGTGGCGTCCGGCTGGGAGCATCAGCGAGATTATTTTCGAGGAACGTCACGGCGGCGCGGGGCTCCGTCTGTCTCGGTCTCTGTCTTTTTCTTTGTCTGTCGGTCTCTCTCTCTCTCTTGATGTTTCTGTCTTTCTCTTTGTCTCTCTCTCTCTCTTGATGTTTCTGTCTTTCTCTGTGTGTCTGTCTCTCTCTCTCTCTTAATGCTTCTATCTTTCTGTCTCTCTCTCTCTCTTAATGCTTCTGTCTTTCTGTCTCTCTCTCTCTTAATGCTTCTGTGTTTCTGTCTCTCTTTCTTTCTTTCTCTCTCTCTCTCTCTCTATTTCTGTTTCTTTTCCCTGTTTTCCCTTTAATTTCCTCTTCTTCTCTTACTTTCACATTTAGTTTCTCTCTCTCTTCTGTCTTCTCTTTGGCTCTTTCTCTCCCTCTTTCTTTAATTCTGTCCGCTTTCTTCTTTCTCCTTCTGCTCTTTCTTTGGCTTTCTTTTCGCTTTCACCTTTCTTTTCTGCTTCTCTCTCTCCCCTCTTCTTTGTTCTCTTATATATCTTCGTTCCCTCTCCCACGTCTACTACTATTTTCTCATCGTCTTTTTTCGTGTTTTTTTCTTCTTTTTCATCTTCCCCTTCTGTACTCATTTATTCATCTCCTCTAACATTTCTCTTGTTTTGTACATTCTTACTTTATTTTCATACACCTATACTCATTTACCTCATTCACGCACGCTTAGCCTCAACTTGGCTCACTTCACTCTACTTCACTCTCATTCACTACATTCATCCTAACTTCATTTATTCTCAACTTCTTCACTGTTCTTTATCACGTCATCCTCTCCTATTTTATTCCTCACTTCATTTATTCTCAATCTTCTTCAATGTTCTTTATCACGTCACTCTCTTCTATTTTATTCATTTCATTTATTCTCATTCTTCTTAATTGGTCTTTATCATGTCGCTCACCCCTATTTTATCCCTCACTTCACTTATTCTCACTCTTCTTAACTGTGCCTTATCATGTCCTCCCCTATTTTATTCCTCACTTCACTTATTTTCACTCTTCTTAACTGTTCTTTACCATGCCCTCCCCTATTTTATTCCTCACTTCACTTATTCTCACTCTTCTTAACTGTGCCTTATCATGTCCTCCCCTATTTTATTCCTCACTTCACTTATTCTCACTCTTCTTAACTGTGCCTTATCATGTCCTCCCCTATTTTATTCCTCACTTCACTTATTCTCACTCTTCTTAACTGTGCCTTATCATGTCCTCCCCTATTTTATTCCTCACTTCACTTATTCTCACTCTTCTTAACTGTTCTCTATCATGCCCTCCCCTATTTTATTCCTCACTTCACTTATTTTCACTCTTCTTAACTGTTCTTTACCATGCCCTCCCCTATTTTATCCCTCACTTCACTTATTCTCACTCTTCTTAACTGTGCCTTATCATGTCCTCCCCTATTTTATTCCTCACTTCACTTATTCTCACTCTTCTTAACTGTTCTTTACCATGCCCTCCCCTATTTTATTCCTCACTTCATTCATTCTCACTCTTCTTCATGTCACTTCCCTCATTTCATTCCTTCCAAATGTAAAAGCTGCTGCATCGTTACGTCGCTTCCACGAATACTTTTGCCAACTTGTTCTCTAAACATTTCTTAAATGAGCAAAAGTTTGGGGTATTTTTTCCGTAGATTCCAAAGTCCTTCTCGCCATTTCTATTTTTTTATTTCTTCAACTTTTCCCATTTTTTCTACCTTCCTTTTTTTTTTACTTTGCTTATTTCCCTTCCTTTTCTGGCTGGCTTTGTTTGCATGTACTTTTAGAATGACTTGTTTTCGATATTCTTTTGCTGTCTTTCTTTTTATCAATTCCTTTACCACCATTTCTTTCTCTCCCCCCCTCACAACTTATATTTATCCTCAAACTTCCATTTCCTCGCTCCGGTGACAACAAGGAAAGTTCACGAGAAAGAAAAGAGGGAGGAAAGGAAGGGAGGAAAGAAGGAGGGAGGGAGAGTAGGCCTAAAACTAAGACGTTTGGGACGAGGAATAGCCGTCTCGAGCGATTCCTTCCCCCCTCAAGATGTACTACAAGGTTAAATGACGGCGTTCTGTGTACGACAAAAGCCACGGGGAAGTGAGGTCCGTGGGTGGTACGTGGGT
>NC_091582.1:9418687-9426187 GCF_042767895.1 Penaeus vannamei
CATGATACTTAGATTATCATATTTCTCTTATTTTCTGGGAATAACTTATACTTACATTTATAATAATGGACATGTCTGAACAACATACAATCATTCATAAAGACAGTTTCTCTTATTTTCTGGGAATAACATACTTATATTTATAATAATGGACATGTCTGAACAACATACAATCATTCATAAAGACAGTTTCTCTTATTTTCTGGGAATAAGTTATACTTATATTCATAATAATGGACATGTCTGAACAACATACAATCATTCATAAAGACAGTTTCTCTTATTTTCTGGGAATAAGTTATACTTACATTTATAATAATGGACATGTCTGAACAACATACAATCATTCATAAAGACAGTTTCTCTTATTTTCTGGGAATAAGTTATACTTATATTTATAATAATGGACATGTCTGAACAACATACAATCATTCATAAAGACAGTTTCTCTTATTTTCTGGGAATAAGTTATACTTATATTCATAATAATGGACATGTCTGAACAACATACAATCATTCATAAAGACAGTTTCTCTTATTTTCTGGGAATAAGTTATACTTACATTTATAATAATGGACATGTCTGAACAACATACAATCATTCATAAAGACAGTTTCTCTTATTTTCTGGGAATAACTTATACTTATATTTATAATAATGGACATGTCTGAACAACATACAATCATTCATAAAGACAGTTTCTCTTATTTTCTGGGAATAAGTTATACTTATATTCATAATAATGGACATGTCTGAACAACATACAATCATTCATAAAGACAGTTTCTCTTATTTTCTGGGAATAAGTTATACTTATATTCATAATAATGGACATGTCTGAACAACATACAATCATTCATAAAGACAGTTTCTCTTATTTTCTGGGAATAAGTTATACTTACATTTATAATAATGGACATGTCTGAACAACATACAATCATTCATAAAGACAGTTTCTCTTATTTTCTGGGAATAACTTATACTTATATTTATAATAATGGACATGTCTGAACAACATACAATCATTCATAAAGACAGTTTCTCTTATTTTCTGGGAATAAGTTATACTTATATTCATAATAATGGACATGTCTGAACAACATACAATCATTCATAAAGACAGTTTCTCTTATTTTCTGGGAATAAGTTATACTTATATTCATAATGATGGACATGTCTGAACAACATACAATTATTCATAAAGACAGACTACTCCTGTGTTATCATGCGGCCCTTAAGACTGGCGGGATTGGCGGAAACTGGACAGGAACCGCACGCGTGGGAGGAAGATCTTACACAGTTACATTTACATTTACGGAATATGTTTGAATCTTTGACTGGTGGATCGCATCAGGGTAACTGTAGAAAAAGTAGATCATATCTCACAAAAGGTTTAAAGAAAAAATAAAGTAAAGTGATCGAAATAATCGAAATAAAATAAAGAGATCGAAAAATATAAAGTAAAGAGGTCGAAATAAAGTAAAGAGATCGAAGGGAAAACAGGAAGGAAGGGATAAAGAGCCAGTTAGAGAGATAGAGAGGATAATGGCAAAGTTATTGATATAAAGCAATAATAAACCGAGAGAAAGAAAAAGAAGAGGGCAGAGTAGGAAGGATATAGATGAAATGGAAGAGCGATAATAGGGGATTAAGGGAACGTAAAAAACGCAAGGGGGGGAAGGATGAATTGATAAAACAAAAGAAGAAATAAAGAAGAAATGGCCATGCAGAATGAGAGAGAGGGCAAGAGAACAAAAGCTCGGGGAGAGGAGAATAAGATAACAATGGAAAGTAGCAAATTACAAAATAAAAAAAAGATAATTAAAAGGGGGAGTGATATATGTAGATGATGAAAATAATAATAATTAAAAAAACGAATGTAGAAAAGGTTTGAATGAGACTGGACATCTTCACAATACAAGAGATGTATTTGACCGGTTTCGATTACGTCTTCATCAGAAATGCATATGTATTTCTGATGAAGTAATCGAAACCGGTCAAATACATCTCTTGTATTGTGAAGATATCCAGTCTCAATTATACCTTTTCTACATTTGTCAACATGGATACGGTTAAAAAACGAATAAGATGTGAATATATTCATTACACAGCTTTCGTGATACAAAGTTCTACCATAAAGTACTTTCTCTCCCATAAAAAAAGCCTATACAAGTCAAATCATAGAAAATATGACATATGCATTCATACATTAAATAAATAAATCTAATCCTGAGCCGATTTCCACTAAAACATATTGTTGTGTAAAACATATACTTAACTGAACTTGTTTGTTCCGTATCTCCGTCCTAACCATTAATATCCGCTTTATATTAATCAATGAAAACCTACTTAGAACACTGTAGGCTGTTGGGTCACTGCTTACCAACTACACTAAACAAACTGCGATATAGACCTACGTACCACGCCTTGATATTTATGTACTAAAAGTATCGATATTTCGTGTCCATTAACTACCCAACGCGCTGCGTTTCCTAAAATGTGTGACATACATTTATCTCGCCTTATCTGTCCCACTATTATTCACTTTGATGTACTATCACTTAGCTTCATCGTTTTCTCTCGTTATTCCATCCATCACCCTATTCTTCCTCACCCATTCACGCCCGCACAGCACGCCTACGCCCAAAGCACTCGCAGTCAACGCCCCCCTTTTGTCATTCCCACGCCCTCTACACCAAAGACGAACATCTACAAATCTACCAGGACATGACAGAATCTACACAATCTACATATTTTTGAACGCTATGCATCACGCCCTTGAGAACTAAATGTTAAGAGAAGGAGGAGAGGAAGAGGAGGAGGAGGTGATGGAAGAAGATGAAGTGGAAGAGGAAGAGGAGGAGGAGATAAGTTGTGGAAAGGAGACTAAACAGAGGTGTTGGAGAAAGGAGGAAGAAGTAGGAGGGTAGGAAGAGGGGGGGGGGGGGATAGAGAGTGAGAGGGAGGTACTGGAGGTGGAGTCGGATATCTAATGCTTACTCCTACGCATTCATGGTTTTAATTTCCTCTTTGGTTCTGTCATATGCCCTACAATTTATCTTAAACAAATCCCAGGTGGATTGGCTAATTCATCAAAGGGAAGACGCCTCGTCATGCCTTCAGGTTTTTTTTCTCTCTCGTCCACGTGGTATTCAGATTGTAGATAGGCCTATATCCAACTTCGTTTCCAATATTTTGTATAAATGTTTCATCTCCATAGAGAGTAAAATGTATCACTATATATTTTCATCATGACTCCACACGTGTTTTCGTTATAGTGCATTATATTCAATCATTTCACAAATAATTCCCTTGCCCTAAAAGTCACTATAAATCAGCAATTTTAGTCACACCCAACACGAGCACGAGAAACAATTTCCCAAAATATAGAGAACATGTACAAAAACAAACAAAAATAGAAAGCCAACTCCACGTAAGAATGAAAAGAAAAAGAAAGAAAACGGCGACATGAAAAGACTTGAGAAAACACGACCAAACAATAGCATTCCATCCCTGAGTGAATTAAACCTTCGTATATAAACATAAACCCAAACACGGAACACATTAATCAAAGGGGGACGAAAAGACCTCTCCATCATCACATATGTATTATAGGGTCCCAAAGGAAGGCTTAGGCGAAGGGGGTCCTCACTGAAGCGGCGGCAGCGTCAAGCCCAGAATACCAAGAGGAGCAAGAAACGTGACCCAGACTCCAATGAAAGGGTGCATGTGTATAAGTATCTCTTGTAAATTTATGACCGGGGGCTTCGGAATGGCTGACGCAAGGGAGGGAACAACACTCAGGGTGACTCTCGCTTCAGAAGTGTGAGGGATATTTCAGAGCTGGCGAGAGAGAGAGAGAGAGAGAGAGAGAGAGAGAGAGAGAGAGAGAGAGAGAGAGAGAGAGAGAGAGAGAGAGAGAGAGAAGGCGAAGGAGGTACCCATCTGTTCATCTCGAATGGTTGGTCTTTTGTATCTTGGGCTCAAAAAGGCGGGGGGGGGGGGTCGGGGACACTAGCCGATTCATAAAAATGACGTTTATAAATTTGATAAAGCATCATTACTGGCTAAGTTTGTGTGAAAGAGAAAACCACTCATAGGCAAGCAACCACATACATTTTCTAATTATAGTCACAAATCCATTATCAAAAGCAAGAGAAAAATAAATCCAAACCATCCAGCCTACATCTCATTATATCAATCTACATATATACAACCACGTACACGAATGCATACGTGAGCACAGACACACACAGACACACAGACACAGACACAGACACAGACACACACACACACACACACACACACACACACACACACACACACACACACACACACACACACACACACACACACACACACCCGCAGCAACCAGCATGCCTCCGGTTCCCTGATAACCCAAATATTGGACGACTTAACCGGCCACGTTCGCGAGTGTGAGTGAATGTGTCGCTCTCTCCGCCATACATTTTTTTTTCCTTTTTTTTTATCTCCTCCAACCTCATCTACAAGTCAAATGCATTATCCATGATACGCGGGGAATTCGCCTGGTTCGCATATGGCTACCATCAGCTAAGCTCTACAGAAACCAGAATGCTGATGGAAATACCAATCTTTGCTTTTGCTTTCATCCCTGGCAGTGTGCTTAAATTTGCAGTAGATCTTAAAAGGATGCTGATTATGGTGGTTGTGGCAGAAGTTAAATAATAATAATAATAACAATAACAACAATAACAACAACAACAGCAATAATAATAATGATGATGGTGGTGATGCTGATGATAACAATAATGATAATAATAATGGACGACCAAGGTTTCTCGGGTAAGGAACACAAACTACAGTGAGGAAATACCCCCCCCCCCTCTTCTCCACGCACCCCACCTCCCTCCACCTTACGCACCTCTCCCCCTTACCCCCCCACCCCCATCAAAACACACACACTTCCGGTGGTGCGCGAGTGTCCTAAATGTTCCCAGGAGCGCACATGATGAACCGCGCTACCACATTTCCCTCCCTCCCCGCCCCCCTTTCCCACAGACACCAGGTGGCAAGTAGAGGGCAGGCCGAAGGGAAAAGGGGAAGGGACGAAGAGGGAAGGGGCACATTGGAGGGATCAAAGCGAGCGACAATAAGACCGACGATGAGAATAGCGGCAGAATATATGATATGCAGAGACTATTAATAATGATACTGATAATAGCGATAAGTAATCAAACGTAATATCAATAATGATAATTACAAAATCAGGACAACATGAGAACTGTTAGTTAAAAGGGAAATTATAATATACCAAATGAAATACATCCACACACACACACACTTACCAGTGTGTGTGTGTGTGTGTGTGTGTGTGTGTGTGTGTGTGTGTGTGTGTGTGTGTGTGTGTGTGTGTGTGTGTGTGTGTGTGTGTGTGTGTGAGAGAGAGAGAGAGAGAGAGTACGTACGGCTGTTAGAGAGCGTGTCTGGGCGCGCGCATGCGTGTGTATGTATGTATGTATACTCATTCATTTACATACAAAGAATTGAGAAAGAAGAGGAAGAGACGTAGCAACATAGACTACGAAGCTACCCAAACAGACAATGAATAGAAAAATAAACAAATGAATAGAAAAATAAACAGGTATAAAGCGCGGGCGCCGGGGCGGTGGCGTGACCTACAGGTGGCGGCCCGAGGCGACGCTTCCCCCAGCCGGCCGCGTGCAGTCCCACCGAGCCTTGGACCTCCCAGCCCACCGGCCCACCGGCCCACCAAGCCGTCTGCCTTTTGGTTACGCGTGTCTGAAAGGTCGTAGTGGTTTCGTGTTTGGAGATACTTTTCTATACATGGTCTCGGTTTCCTTTGTGCCTTTTTTGGGGGGCTCATTTGTGATGTCCATTTATCTTTCAGGGTAGGTAGATTGCTCTCTCTCTCTCTCTCTCTCTCTCTCTCTCTCTCTCTCTCTCTCTCTCTCTCTTTCTCTCTCTCTCTCTCTCTCTCTCCCTTTCTCTCTCTATTTATCTATTTATCCAATTGATCGACCTATCTCTCTATCCATCTATCTCCAGTCTTCTTTCTATCTCGCAGCATATTTTGTACCTCACCCTGAAGTTTTTACAGAAATTCAGAACGTACCGATACCAATTAATAAACAAATATGCATTTCAGTTGCCTAATCTCTTCTCAGCGCTTCAGACACTCCTCGCATAATGGAAGAATGAGCTCACCAAAGAAGCGCGCCTCTGCCGGCTGAAGCGTTGAATGCACCATGTAAACAAACCCACGTGGCGAGAGCGCTACAGCCCGAGACGAAAATAGCATTTTTCTCTTGCCATTTTCTCTCCGAATTCGCCGTCTTCCGTTTTCCTCTCTGCGATTCGCTATTGACTCTTTCCTCTACTTCAACATTTGGTGAATTTCTGGATGGAACCCAATTCACGCATTCTTTTCTTTGCTGTATTTTTCTTGGAGTATTTTATTTTTATTTCGACAGCAGCATAACACTTAAATTTATCGATAAATCTTAAGTTCAAGCTTGGGATATTCTGGCAACATTACCGCATGCCATGTCAGTCACAATGCTGGGAACGAACATACACTTGTAAGCCCCAGACGCACATACACGTGCAGAGAATCTGGGACATACTGTACATTCCCTCTCCCCTTTTTTATTGCCTCCACTTTTTTCATCTCTCACTCTCTCTGACAAATACAGGAAGGAAGGAAGAGAAAGAGAGGGGAATGTGGCGAGGAAGAAACAGGGCACCGAAAGGAAGGGGCTCAGGAAGTATTTCTGTCCCTCTTCCTGACGGCCGCGAGCAAGCAAACCCGGTTCTACCCTCCTTCCCCTGCCCCCCTGCCCCCCTGTCCCCCTTCCCCCGCTCTAGCCACTCCCGGAGATCTATCACGCCTTCGATACGTCATCAGCGCCGAGACGTGACACCTCCCCTACCCCTCGACACACGATCTTCTTGAATATTTAACCTTTGTGTGGTCTCCCATCCTCGACCTCTTCCTCATTCCTCCGCCTCCTTGCCTTATCCCACTCTTGGCACTCGTACCCGTTACCTACCTATTAGTCTTCTAGGTGTAATTTCTATCATATCTCGTCTTCATCTGATTTCATTTTTCTTTTCTACCTTGCATTCTCCTTCCTCCTTGCTTCTCCCCCATTCCCTCTCCGCTCTTTCTAGACGATCAGACACAACATACTCCCCGCGGGTTGCCATCATAACAACCCCATAAAGCATAACTACATCCGGTGCTCTACCTTTACTTGTAATTGCCAATTTGACATGATTTACGAGAGGGAAGCGCGGGGTGGATGAGTGGAGCTGACAGCCAGAGGGTGGAATGAGCGGTGGAGTGGCATGACGCCGGCCCTCTCCCTCACCTGTGGCATCTTGAGAAGCGCCCGTACCTGCCCGCGACAAGGAAGGGGTCCCTGGGTACGGGGCTGAGCGGCGCGTGGGCGGGGGGGAAGGTGGCGAGCGATGGATGGATGGCGGGGAGGAGGAAA
>NC_091582.1:9441187-9443687 GCF_042767895.1 Penaeus vannamei
CACCAACCGAGTAGTCGCTGCGTCCTGCGTGGCGAGGTCCGGGTCCGTTCTGAAGGTCCCTCCCGCCGCTGTGGTAGTCCGGGGGGTTGCGGCGGAACTCCCTGTCGCGCGGGTAGTCCCTGGGCCCGTTCTGGTAGCTGGGCGGGCCGGGCGGGTAGTCGCTCGGTCGGCTCGGGAAATCCATCGGCCTGCTGGAGAAGGTCCTCTCCTCCGGCGGGTAGTCCCTCTCGCTCGGGTAGTCCCTGTTGGCTCCCCGCATCGAGTAGTCTCTCGGGGCCGTGGGGTAGTTGTGGTAGTCCGGAGGGTAGTTGTAGCTGGGCGGGTACTGGCGCTGGGAAAAGGGTGGGGGTTCGTCGTCAGGGTAGGAAGGGGCATCGGAGAAGTAACTCATAGTGGAGCGGATGCCCTTCGACTTCTTCATGGCCCGGGCGAGGCGAGAGAAGCTCCCGAAGGCGTCGACGAGGCCAGAGGCGCCGGCCGCGGCGGAGGGCGTCTACGGCATCATCACCTGCAAGGCGGAAAGGCCATCAGAGGACGAAATTATAGATGATAAATAAATTAATAAATAAGCAAATAAATAGATTGATGGACTGATTAAATGATAAGAAATAAGCTGCGGCACTTGCAATACCAAAGTACAAAGAAATCCATTGAGCCAAAGCCTCCACACAATTCTTATAAAAATATCTGAAAGAAATAGATTAAAGGAACAAAAATTTATCGGACATAAAAAGAGTATCACGCAAATGTCTGCTAATGTCTGCATATGAACTAAATACCATGAGCGCTCTGACGCTATTTCCATAATTCACTGAATCCAAGATGTTACGACAGTGACCGAAAATATGCATTTTGTTATTTTGGTATATAATTGTATGATAATTGTTACAGACGGCTATATTGTAACAAACACACACATGCATATGCATAGATTCACACAGCATACATGCTTATATGCATTGTATATGCACACAACATATACAGCGTGTGTGTATATGCGTGTGTTTTTCCACTTCTTATTTGGAAATGATCAAAATCAACTGAAATCAAACTAAATGAAGGAAAATGAAGAAAATTGTTATTTGATCTTTAGCGACAATCATTTTGACGGCAGATGAACGGAGGAGGGATCGAGCACTTGAACACCTGTGCAGTAATTTCGGTACGTGCTTGTTAATGACGGCAAGTGTTCGGCTCGTCGAAAGAGAGAGAGAAGAGAAGAGAAGAGAAGAGAGAGAGAGAGAGAGAGAGAGAGAGAGAGAGAGAGAGAGAGAGAGAGAGAGAGAGAGAGAGAGAGAGAGAGAGAGAGAGAGAGAGAGAGAGAGAGAGAGAGAGAGAGAGAGAGAGAGGGAGAGAGAGGAGAGAGGGAGAGAGGGAGAGAGGGAGAGAGAGAGAAAGAAAGAAAAGAAAGAAGAGAGAGAAGAGAAGAGAGAGCGCGAGACAGAGACAAAGAGATACACAAACAAACAAATACATACACACAGACGGAAATGAAGACAGAGAAGATAAGAACCTAAAACGAACACACACACCCCCCAAAAAAAAAAAAAAAAAAAAAACGGAAAAGACGCGCGATGAAAAAGACTGACAGGCGCGTCCGCAAATACGAAGACACACTCATATAAATAGGCTGACATCCAGGTCGAAAGAGAGCGTGAGATGATGAAAGCCTTATCCATTTTTTTCCCTCGTTTTCTTTCCCCCTGTCCTCCTCTTCCTCCTCCTCCTCCCCGTCTTCCTCTTCTGAATAGTCCTACTCCTGTTATTTTTTTATCTTCCTATCCCTACTCCTGTGATTCTTCCCTTTTCTCCTACGATTCCTTCTCCCATTCCTACTTTTACTCCTCTTGTTCTTCCTCTTTGTCCTCCTCCTCCTATTCTCCTCATGTTCTTCCTCGCATTCATACTTCTATTCCATACATCTCCTCTCTCTACATCTTCTACCCCTCCTTCTCCTCGTCTTCTCCTCCTCCTTCTCCCCGTCTCCTCCTCCTTCTCCCCGTCTTCTCCTCTTCTCCTCCTTCTCCCCGTCTTCTCCTCCTTCTCCCCTTCTCCCACCTTCCACCCGGCTGAGGGGAGACTTCGACCGCCTCGGAAGCGACGCCTGCAAGTGACGCGATCAAGTGACGTCAGACATCGGGGTCTTCGGCGTCACTCTCTCTCCACTTGCATCCGAATGTGGCTTTGGCGCTTCTGCCGCCTGCTGTGAGAATACGCGGTCACAGTATATACATAGTACACACGCACACGCACACACACACACACACACACACACACACACACACACACACACACACACACACACACACACACACACACACACACACGCACGCACGCACGCACGCACACGCACATGCACACGCACACGCACATACACACACACACACACACACATACATATATATATATATATATATATATATATATATATATATATATGTACACATAAACACACACACATATGTATATATATACAGCTAAATATGTATAAATACACACA
>NC_091582.1:9458687-9473687 GCF_042767895.1 Penaeus vannamei
GGTCACCCAAGCACACCAACCAGGTCACCGAAGTACGCCAACCAGGTCACCCAAGCACACCAACCAGGTCACCGAAGTACGCCAACCAGGTCACCCAAGCACACCAACCAGGTCACCGAAGTACGCCAACCAGGTCATCGAAGTAAGCCAACCAGGTCACCGAAGCACGCCAACCAGGTCACCCAAGCACACCAACCAGGTCACCCAAGCACACCAACCAGGTCACCCAAGCACACCAACCAGGTCACCGAAGTACGCCAACCAGGTCACCCAAGCACGCCAACCAGGTCACCCAAGCACACCAACCAGGTCACCGAAGTACGCCAACCAGGTCACCCAAGCACGCCAACCAGGTCAGCGAAGTACGCCAACCAGGTCACCCAAGCACACCAACCAGGTCACCGAAGCACACCAACCAGGTCACCGAAGTACGCCAACCAGGTCACCCAAGCACGCCAACCAGGTCAGCGAAGTACGCCAACCAGGTCACCCAAGCACACCAACCAGGTCACCGAAGTACGCCAACCAGGTCACCCAAGCACACCAACCAGGTCACCGAAGTACGCCAACCAGGTCACCCAAGCACACCAACCAGGTCACCGAAGTACGCCAACCAGGTCATCGAAGTAAGCCAACCAGGTCACCGAAGCACGCCAACCAGGTCACCCAAGCACACCAACCAGGTCACCCAAGCACACCAACCAGGTCACCCAAGCACACCAACCAGGTCACCGAAGTACGCCAACCAGGTCACCCAAGCACGCCAACCAGGTCAGCGAAGTACGCCAACCAGGTCACCCAAGCACACCAACCAGGTCACCGAAGCACACCAACCAGGTCACCGAAGTACGCCAACCAGGTCACCCAAGCACGCCAACCAGGTCAGCGAAGTACGCCAACCAGGTCACCCAAGCACACCAACCAGGTCACCGAAGTACGCCAACCAGGTCACCCAAGCACACCAACCAGGTCACCGAAGTACGCCAACCAGGTCACCCAAGCACACCAACCAGGTCACCGAAGTACGCCAACCAGGTCATCGAAGTAAGCCAACCAGGTCACCGAAGCACGCCAACCAGGTCACCCAAGCACACCAACCAGGTCACCCAAGCACACCAACCAGGTCACCCAAGCACACCAACCAGGTCACCCAAGCACACCAACCAGGTCACCGAAGTACGCCAACCAGGTCACCGAAGTACGCCAACCAGGTCACCGAAGTACACCAACCAGGTCACCGAAGTACACCAACCAGGTCACCGAAGTACGCCAACCAGGTCACCGAAGTACGCCAACCAGGTCACCGAAGTACACCAACCAGGTCATCGAAGTAAGCCAACCAGGTCACCGAAGTACGCCAACCAGGTCACCGAAGTACGCCAACCAGGTCACCCAAGCACACCAACCAGGTCACCCAAGCACACCAACCAGGTCACCCAAGCACACCAACCAGGTCACCCAAGCACACCAACCAGGTCACCGAAGTACGCCAACCAGGTCACCGAAGTACGCCAACCAGGTCACCGAAGTACGCCAACCAGGTCACCCAAGCACGCCAACCAGGTCACCGAAGTACGCCAACCAGGTCACCGACGTACGCCAACCAGGTCACCGAAGCACACCAACCAGGTCACCGAAGCACGCCAACCAGGTCACCGAAGTACGCCAACCAGGTCACCGAAGTACGCCAACCAGGTCACCGAAGCACGCCAACCAGGTCAGCGACGTTCACCCAAGCACACCAACCAGGTCACCGAAGTACGCCAACCAGGTCACCGAAGTACGCCAACCAGGTCACCGAAGTACGCCAACCAGGTCACCGAAGCACGCCAACCAGGTCACCGAAGTACGCCAACCAGGTCACCGAAGTACGCCAACCAGGTCACCGAAGTACGCCAACCAGGTCATCGAAGTACGCCAACCAGGTCACCGAAGTACGCCACCCAGGTCAGCGACGTACGACAGCGCCCGGGCCGCATCCCTTTAAGAGGCTTTGTCGCGGGAAGAGAATCCATAGTGTACACGCGCGCCCTCGGGCATCGCAACCCGGACGCGGGCGCACAATAACACACTCCTGCGCCATTGTCCCTGTATGCCCTGCTGGAATTATCATTTTTCCCTTTCTCCTTCTCTTTCCTCTTTCTTCTCCTCCTCCTCCTCTTCGTAAGACCAAAACACGTACCTGCTCTTTAAGATCCCAAGGTTTTTTATTTTTTTGTGTGTTTTTAAAGATGGAACTTATAAACATCACCAAAAATGAAGAAATAAAAAAGGGATAAAGAGTAAGAGAAAAGGAGTTATCGAGTCGAATAAAAGGAGGAATCAGAGCATCTACTCGTCGCGGGGAACTTTCGACGGGTTTCGAAGTTCTCGAATTCATTACATTGGCCCGCGACTCCCTTCCCTCTCCCTTTCCCCTTTCTCGGGCCTTGTTATTTCCTTCTTCTTTCTCAAAACTTATTATTTCCTTCTACTTTCCCAAAACTTATTATTTCCTTCTACTTCTTTCTCAAAACTTATTATTTATACCTACTATTCTACTTTCCCAAAACTTATAATTTCCTTCCCGACTATTATACTTCTTTCCCAAAACTTACTATTTCCTTACCTACTATTCTACTTTCCCAAAACTCATTATTTCCTTCCCCACTCTTCGACTTCTTTCCCAAAACTTACTATTTTCTTACCTACTATTCTACTTTCCCAAAACTCATTATTTCCTTCCCCAATCTTCGACTTCTTTCCCAAAACTAATCACTTCCTTCCCCACTCTTCGACTTCTTCCCCAAAACTAATCACTTCCTTCCCCACTCTTCGATATCTTATCCAAAACTAATCACTTCCTTCCCCACTCTTCGATATCTTATCCAAAACTAATCACTTCCTTCCCCACTCTTCGATATCTTATCCAAAACTAATCACTTCCTTCCCCACTCTTCGATATCTTATCCAAAACTAATCACTTCCTTCCCCACTCTTCGATATCTTATCCAAAACTAATCATTTCCTTCCCCACTCTTCGATATCTTATCCAAAACTAATCACTTCCTTCCCCACTCTTCGATATCTTATCCAAAACTAATCATTTCCTTCCCCACTCTTCGATATCTTATCCAAAACTAATCATTTCCTTCCCCACTCTTCGATATCTTATCCAAAACTAATCATTTCCTTCCCCACTCTTCGATATCTTATCCAAAACTAATCATTTCCTTCCCCACTCTTCGATATCTTATCCAAAACTAATCATTTCCTTCCCCACTCTTCGATATCTTATCCAAAACTAATCATTTCCTTCCCCACTCTTCGATATCTTATCCAAAACTAATCACTTCCTTCCCCACTCTTCGATATCTTATCCAAAACTAATCATTTCCTTCCCCACTCTTCGATATCTTATCCAAAACTAATCATTTCCTTCCCCACTCTTCGATATCTTATCCAAAACTAATCATTTCCTTCCCCACTCTTCGATATCTTATCCAAAACTAATCATTTCCTTCCCCACTCTTCGATATCTTATCCAAAACTAATCATTTCCTTCCCCACTCTTCGATATCTTATCCAAAACTAATCATTTCCTTCCCCACTCTTCGATATCTTATCCAAAACTAATCATTTCCTTCCCCACTCTTCGATATCTTATCCAAAACTAATCATTTCCTTCCCCACTCTTCGATATCTTATCCAAAACTAATCACTTCCTTCCCCACTCTTCGATATCTTATCCAAAACTAATCATTTCCTTCCCCACTCTTCGATATCTTATCCAAAACTAATCATTTCCTTCCCCACTCTTCGATATCTTATCCAAAACTAATCATTTCCTTCCCCACTCTTCGATATCTTATCCAAAACTAATCACTTCCTTCCCCACTCTTCGATATCTTATCCAAAACTAATCACTTCCTTCCCCACTCTTCGATATCTTATCCAAAACTAATCATTTCCTTCCCCACTCTTCGATATCTTATCCAAAACTAATCACTTCCTTCCCCACTCTTCGATATCTTATCCAAAACTAATCATTTCCTTCCCCACTCTTCGATATCTTATCCAAAACTAATCATTTCCTTCCCCACTCTTCGATATCTTATCCAAAACTAATCATTTCCTTCCCCACTCTTCGACTTCTTCCCCAAAACGAATCATTTCCTTCCCCACTCTTCGATATCTTATCCAAAACGAATCATTTCCTTCCCCACTCTTCGACTTCTTTCCCAAAACTAATCACTTCCTTCCCCACTCTTCGACTTCTTCCCCAAAACGAATCATTTCCTTCCCCACTCTTCGATATCTTTAACAAAACTAATCACTTCCTTCCCCACTCTTCGATATCTTATCCAAAACTAATCATTTCCTTCCCCACTCTTCGATATCTTATCCAAAACTAATCATTTCCTTCCCCACTCTTCGATATCTTATCCAAAACTAATCACTTCCTTCCCCACTCTTCGACTTCTTCCCCAAAACTAATCATTTCCTTCCCCACTCTTCGATATCTTATCCAAAACTAATCACTTCCTTCCCCACTCTTCGATATCTTATCCAAAACTAATCATTTCCTTCCCCACTCTTCGATATCTTATCCAAAACTAATCATTTCCTTCCCCACTCTTCGATATCTTATCCAAAACTAATCACTTCCTTCCCCACTCTTCGATATCTTATCCAAAACTAATCATTTCCTTCCCCACTCTTCGACTTCTTCCCCAAAACGAATCATTTCCTTCCCCACTCTTCGACTTCTTCCCCAAAACGAATCATTTCCTTCCCCACTCTTCGATATCTTATCCAAAACTAATCACTTCCTTCCCCACTCTTCGACTTCTTTCCCAAAACTAATCATTTCCTTCCCCACTCTTCGATATCTTATCCAAAACTAATCATTTCCTTCCCCACTCTTCGATATCTTATCCAAAACTAATCATTTCCTTCCCCACTCTTCGATATCTTATCCAAAACTAATCATTTCCTTCCCCACTCTTCGATATCTTATCCAAAACTAATCACTTCCTTCCCCACTCTTCGACTTCTTTCCCAAAACTAATCATTTCCTTCCCCACTCTTCGATATCTTATCCAAAACTAATCATTTCCTTCCCCACTCTTCGATATCTTATCCAAAACTAATCATTTCCTTCCCCACTCTTCGATATCTTATCCAAAACTAATCACTTCCTTCCCCACTCTTCGATATCTTATCCAAAACTAATCACTTCCTTCCCCACTCTTCGATATCTTATCCAAAACTAATCACTTCCTTCCCCACTCTTCGATATCTTATCCAAAACTAATCACTTCCTTCCCCACTCTTCGATATCTTATCCAAAACTAATCACTTCCTTCCCCACTCTTCGATATCTTATCCAAAACTAATCATTTCCTTCCCCACTCTTCGATATCTTATCCAAAACTAATCACTTCCTTCCCCACTCTTCGACTTCTTCCCCAAAACTAATCACTTCCTTCCCCACTCTTCGATATCTTATCCAAAACTAATCATTTCCTTCCCCACTCTTCGATATCTTATCCAAAACTAATCATTTCCTTCCCCACTCTTCGACTTCTTCCCCAAAACTAATCACTTCCTTCCCCACTCTTCGATATCTTATCCAAAACTAATCACTTCCTTCCCCACTCTTCGATATCTTATCCAAAACTAATCATTTCCTTCCCCACTCTTCGATATCTTATCCAAAACTAATCACTTCCTTCCCCACTCTTCGACTTCTTCCCCAAAACTAATCACTTCCTTCCCCACTCTTCGATATCTTATCCAAAACTAATCATTTCCTTCCCCACTCTTCGATATCTTATCCAAAACTAATCATTTCCTTCCCCACTCTTCGATATCTTATCCAAAACTAATCATTTCCTTCCCCACTCTTCGATATCTTATCCAAAACTAATCACTTCCTTCCCCACTCTTCGACTTCTTCCCCAAAACGAATCACTTCCTTCCCCACTCTTCGATATCTTATCCAAAACTAATCACTTCCTTCCCCACTCTTCGATATCTTATCCAAAACTAATCATTTCCTTCCCCACTCTTCGATATCTTATCCAAAACTAATCACTTCCTTCCCCACTCTTCGACTTCTTCCCCAAAACTAATCACTTCCTTCCCCACTCTTCGATATCTTATCCAAAACTAATCACTTCCTTCCCCACTCTTCGATATCTTATCCAAAACTAATCATTTCCTTCCCCACTCTTCGATATCTTATCCAAAACTAATCATTTCCTTCCCCACTCTTCGATATCTTATCCAAAACTAATCATTTCCTTCCCCACTCTTCGATATCTTATCCAAAACTAATCATTTCCTTCCCCACTCTTCGATATCTTATCCAAAACTAATCATTTCCTTCCCCACTCTTCGATATCTTATCCAAAACTAATCACTTCCTTCCCCACTCTTCGATATCTTATCCAAAACTAATCATTTCCTTCCCCACTCTTCGATATCTTATCCAAAACTAATCACTTCCTTCCCCACTCTTCGACTTCTTCCCCAAAACGAATCACTTCCTTCCCCACTCTTCGATATCTTATCCAAAACTAATCACTTCCTTCCCCACTCTTCGATATCTTATCCAAAACTAATCACTTCCTTCCCCACTCTTCGATATCTTATCCAAAACTAATCATTTCCTTCCCCACTCTTCGATATCTTATCCAAAACTAATCACTTCCTTCCCCACTCTTCGACTTCTTCCCCAAAACTAATCATTTCCTTCCCCACTCTTCGATATCTTTAACAAAACTAATCACTTCCTTCCCCACTCTTCGATATCTTATCCAAAACTAATCACTTCCTTCCCCACTCTTCGATATCTTATCCAAAACTAATCACTTCCTTCCCCACTCTTCGACTTCTTCCCCAAAACGAATCATTTCCTTCCCCACTCTTCGATATCTTATCCAAAACTAATCACTTCCTTCCCCACTCTTCGACTTCTTTCCCAAAACTAATCATTTCCTTCCCCACTCTTCGATATCTTATCCAAAACTAATCATTTCCTTCCCCACTCTTCGATATCTTATCCAAAACTAATCATTTCCTTCCCCACTCTTCGATATCTTATCCAAAACTAATCATTTCCTTCCCCACTCTTCGATATCTTATCCAAAACTAATCACTTCCTTCCCCACTCTTCGATATCTTATCCAAAACTAATCATTTCCTTCCCCACTCTTCGATATCTTATCCAAAACTAATCACTTCCTTCCCCACTCTTCGATATCTTATCCAAAACTAATCATTTCCTTCCCCACTCTTCGATATCTTATCCAAAACTAATCATTTCCTTCCCCACTCTTCGATATCTTATCCAAAACTAATCATTTCCTTCCCCACTCTTCGATATCTTATCCAAAACTAATCATTTCCTTCCCCACTCTTCGATATCTTATCCAAAACTAATCATTTCCTTCCCCACTCTTCGATATCTTATCCAAAACTAATCATTTCCTTCCCCACTCTTCGATATCTTATCCAAAACTAATCACTTCCTTCCCCACTCTTCGATATCTTATCCAAAACTAATCATTTCCTTCCCCACTCTTCGATATCTTATCCAAAACTAATCATTTCCTTCCCCACTCTTCGATATCTTATCCAAAACTAATCATTTCCTTCCCCACTCTTCGATATCTTATCCAAAACTAATCATTTCCTTCCCCACTCTTCGATATCTTATCCAAAACTAATCATTTCCTTCCCCACTCTTCGATATCTTATCCAAAACTAATCACTTCCTTCCCCACTCTTCGATATCTTATCCAAAACTAATCATTTCCTTCCCCACTCTTCGATATCTTATCCAAAACTAATCACTTCCTTCCCCACTCTTCGATATCTTATCCAAAACTAATCATTTCCTTCCCCACTCTTCGATATCTTATCCAAAACTAATCACTTCCTTCCCCACTCTTCGATATCTTATCCAAAACTAATCACTTCCTTCCCCACTCTTCGATATCTTATCCAAAACTAATCATTTCCTTCCCCACTCTTCGATATCTTATCCAAAACTAATCACTTCCTTCCCCACTCTTCGATATCTTATCCAAAACTAATCACTTCCTTCCCCACTCTTCGATATCTTATCCAAAACTAATCACTTCCTTCCCCACTCTTCGATATCTTATCCAAAACTAATCACTTCCTTCCCCACTCTTCGATATCTTATCCAAAACTAATCACTTCCTTCCCCACTCTTCGATATCTTATCCAAAACTAATCACTTCCTTCCCCACTCTTCGATATCTTATCCAAAACTAATCACTTCCTTCCCCACTCTTCGATATCTTATCCAAAACTAATCACTTCCTTCCCCACTCTTCGATATCTTATCCAAAACTAATCACTTCCTTCCCCACTCTTCGATATCTTATCCAAAACTAATCACTTCCTTCCCCACTCTTCGATATCTTATCCAAAACTAATCACTTCCTTCCCCACTCTTCGATATCTTATCCAAAACTAATCATTTCCTTCCCCACTCTTCGATATCTTATCCAAAACTAATCACTTTCCTTCCCCACTCTTCGATATCTTATCCAAAACTAATCACTTCCTTCCCCACTGTTCCATACCTTATCCAATACTAATCACTTCCTTCCCCACTCTTCGATATCTTATCCAAAACTAATCACTTCCTTCCCCTCTCTTCGATATCTTTCCCAAAACTAATCACTTCCTTCCCCACTCTTCGATATCTTATCCAAAACTAATCACTTCCTTCCCCACTCTTCGATATCTTATCCAAAACTAATCACTTCCTTCCCCACTCTTCGATATCTTATCCAAAACTAATCACTTCCTTCCCCACTCTTCGATATCTTATCCAAAACTAATCACTTCCTTCCCCACTCTTCGATATCTTATCCAAAACTAATCACTTCCTTCCCCACTCTTCGATATCTTATCCAAAACTAATCACTTCCTTCCCCACTCTTCGATATCTTATCCAAAACTAATCACTTCCTTCCCCACTCTTCGATATCTTATCCAAAACTAATCACTTCCTTCCCCACTCTTCGATATCTTATCCAAAACTAATCACTTCCTTCCCCACTCTTCGATATCTTATCCAAAACTAATCACTTCCTTCCCCACTCTTCGATATCTTATCCAAAACTAATCACTTCCTTCCCCACTCTTCGATATCTTATCCAAAACTAATCATTTCCTTCCCCACTCTTCGATATCTTATCCAAAACTAATCACTTCCTTCCCCACTCTTCGATATCTTATCCAAAACTAATCACTTCCTTCCCCACTCTTCGATATCTTATCCAAAACTAATCACTTCCTTCCCCACTCTTCGATATCTTATCCAAAACTAATCACTTCCTTCCCCACTCTTCGATATCTTATCCAAAACTAATCACTTCCTTCCCCACTCTTCGATATCTTATCCAAAACTAATCACTTCCTTCCCCACTCTTCGATATCTTATCCAAAACTAATCATTTCCTTCCCCACTCTTCGATATCTTATCCAAAACTAATCACTTCCTTCCCCACTCTTCGATATCTTATCCAAAACTAATCACTTCCTTCCCCACTCTTCGATATCTTATCCAAAACTAATCACTTCCTTCCCCACTCTTCGATATCTTATCCAAAACTAATCATTTCCTTCCCCACTCTTCGATATCTTATCCAAAACTAATCACTTCCTTCCCCACTCTTCGATATCTTATCCAAAACTAATCACTTCCTTCCCCACTCTTCGATATCTTATCCAAAACTAATCATTTCCTTCCCCACTCTTCGATATCTTATCCAAAACTAATCACTTCCTTCCCCACTCTTCGATATCTTATCCAAAACTAATCACTTCCTTCCCCACTCTTCGATATCTTATCCAAAACTAATCATTTCCTTCCCCACTCTTCGATATCTTATCCAAAACTTCCTTCCCCACTCTTCGATATCTTATCCAAAACTAATCACTTCCTTCCCCACTCTTCGATATCTTATCCAAAACTAATCACTTCCTTCCCCACTCTTCGATATCTTATCCAAAACTAATCACTTCCTTCCCCACTCTTCGATATCTTATCCAAAACTAATCACTTCCTTCCCCACTCTTCGATATCTTATCCAAAACTAATCACTTCCTTCCCCACTCTTCGATATCTTATCCAAAACTAATCACTTCCTTCCCCACTCTTCGATATCTTATCCAAAACTAATCACTTCCTTCCCCACTCTTCGATATCTTATCCAAAACTAATCACTTCCTTCCCCACTCTTCGATATCTTATCCAAAACTAATCATTTCCTTCCCCACTCTTCGATATCTTATCCAAAACTAATCACTTCCTTCCCCACTCTTCGATATCTTATCCAAAACTAATCACTTCCTTCCCCACTCTTCGATATCTTATCCAAAACTAATCACTTCCTTCCCCACTCTTCGATATCTTATCCAAAACTAATCATTTCCTTCCCCACTCTTCGATATCTTATCCAAAACTAATCACTTCCTTCCCCACTCTTCGATATCTTATCCAAAACTAATCACTTCCTTCCCCACTCTTCGATATCTTATCCAAAACTAATCACTTCCTTCCCCACTCTTCGATATCTTATCCAAAACTAATCATTTCCTTCCCCACTCTTCGATATCTTATCCAAAACTAATCACTTCCTTCCCCACTCTTCGATATCTTATCCAAAACTAATCACTTCCTTCCCCACTCTTCGATATCTTATCCAAAACTAATCACTTCCTTCCCCACTCTTCGATATCTTATCCAAAACTAATCATTTCCTTCCCCACTCTTCGATATCTTATCCAAAACTAATCACTTCCTTCCCCACTCTTCGATATCTTATCCAAAACTAATCACTTCCTTCCCCACTCTTCGATATCTTATCCAAAACTAATCACTTCCTTCCCCACTCTTCGATATCTTATCCAAAACTAATCATTTCCTTCCCCACTCTTCGATATCTTATCCAAAACTAATCACTTCCTTCCCCACTCTTCGATATCTTATCCAAAACTAATCACTTCCTTCCCCACTCTTCGATATCTTATCCAAAACTAATCACTTCCTTCCCCACTCTTCGATATCTTATCCAAAACTAATCACTTCCTTCCCCACTCTTCGATATCTTATCCAAAACTAATCACTTCCTTCCCCACTCTTCGATATCTTATCCAAAACTAATCACTTCCTTCCCCACTCTTCGATATCTTATCCAAAACTAATCACTTCCTTCCCCACTCTTCGATATCTTATCCAAAACTAATCACTTCCTTCCCCACTCTTCGATATCTTATCCAAAACTAATCACTTCCTTCCCCACTCTTCGATATCTTATCCAAAACTAATCACTTCCTTCCCCACTCTTCGATATCTTATCCAAAACTAATCACTTCCTTCCCCACTCTTCGATATCTTATCCAAAACTAATCACTTCCTTCCCCACTCTTCGATATCTTATCCAAAACTAATCATTTCCTTCCCCACTCTTCGATATCTTATCCAAAACTAATCATTTCCTTCCCCACTCTTCGATATCTTATCCAAAACTAATCACTTCCTTCCCCACTCTTCGATATCTTATCCAAAACTAATCACTTCCTTCCCCACTCTTCGATATCTTATCCAAAACTAATCACTTCCTTCCCCACTCTTCGATATCTTATCCAAAACTAATCACTTCCTTCCCCACTCTTCGATATCTTATCCAAAACTAATCACTTCCTTCCCCACTCTTCGATATCTTATCCAAAACTAATCACTTCCTTCCCCACTCTTCGATATCTTATCCAAAACTAATCATTTCCTTCCCCACTCTTCGATATCTTATCCAAAACTAATCACTTCCTTCCCCACTCTTCGATATCTTATCCAAAACTAATCACTTCCTTCCCCACTCTTCGATATCTTATCCAAAACTAATCACTTCCTTCCCCACTCTTCGATATCTTATCCAAAACTAATCATTTCCTTCCCCACTCTTCGATATCTTATCCAAAACTAATCACTTCCTTCCCCACTCTTCGATATCTTATCCAAAACTAATCACTTCCTTCCCCACTCTTCGATATCTTATCCAAAACTAATCACTTCCTTCCCCACTCTTCGATATCTTATCCAAAACTAATCACTTCCTTCCCCACTCTTCGATATCTTATCCAAAACTAATCATTTCCTTCCCCACTCTTCGATATCTTATCCAAAACTAATCACTTCCTTCCCCACTCTTCGATATCTTATCCAAAACTAATCACTTCCTTCCCCACTCTTCGATATCTTATCCAAAACTAATCATTTCCTTCCCCACTCTTCGATATCTTATCCAAAACTAATCACTTCCTTCCCCACTCTTCGATATCTTATCCAAAACTAATCACTTCCTTCCCCACTCTTCGATATCTTATCCAAAACTAATCATTTCCTTCCCCACTCTTCGATATCTTATCCAAAACTAATCATTTCCTTCCCCACTCTTCGATATCTTATCCAAAACTAATCACTTCCTTCCCCACTCTTCGATATCTTATCCAAAACTAATCATTTCCTTCCCCACTCTTCGATATCTTATCCAAAACTAATCACTTCCTTCCCCACTCTTCGATATCTTATCCAAAACTAATCACTTCCTTCCCCACTCTTCGATATCTTATCCAAAACTAATCACTTCCTTCCCCACTCTTCGATATCTTATCCAAAACTAATCACTTCCTTCCCCACTCTTCGATATCTTATCCAAAACTAATCATTTCCTTCCCCACTCTTCGATATCTTATCCAAAACTAATCACTTCCTTCCCCACTCTTCGATATCTTATCCAAAACTAATCATTTCCTTCCCCACTCTTCGATATCTTATCCAAAACTAATCACTTCCTTCCCCACTCTTCGATATCTTATCCAAAACTAATCATTTCCTTCCCCACTCTTCGATATCTTATCCAAAACTAATCACTTCCTTCCCCACTCTTCGATATCTTATCCAAAACTAATCACTTCCTTCCCCACTCTTCGATATCTTATCCAAAACTAATCACTTCCTTCCCCACTCTTCGATATCTTATCCAAAACTAATCATTTCCTTCCCCACTCTTCGATATCTTATCCAAAACTAATCACTTCCTTCCCCACTCTTCGATATCTTATCCAAAACTAATCACTTCCTTCCCCACTCTTCGATATCTTATCCAAAACTAATCATTTCCTTCCCCACTCTTCGATATCTTATCCAAAACTAATCACTTCCTTCCCCACTCTTCGATATCTTATCCAAAACTAATCACTTCCTTCCCCACTCTTCGATATCTTATCCAAAACTAATCACTTCCTTCCCCACTCTTCGATATCTTATCCAAAACTAATCACTTCCTTCCCCACTCTTCGATATCTTATCCAAAACTAATCATTTCCTTCCCCACTCTTCGATATCTTATCCAAAACTAATCACTTCCTTCCCCACTCTTCGATATCTTATCCAAAACTAATCACTTCCTTCCCCACTCTTCGATATCTTATCCAAAACTAATCACTTCCTTCCCCACTCTTCGATATCTTATCCAAAACTAATCACTTCCTTCCCCACTCTTCGATATCTTATCCAAAACTAATCATTTCCTTCCCCACTCTTCGATATCTTATCCAAAACTAATCACTTCCTTCCCCACTCTTCGATATCTTATCCAAAACTAATCATTTCCTTCCCCACTCTTCGATATCTTATCCAAAACTAATCACTTCCTTCCCCACTCTTCGATATCTTATCCAAAACTAATCACTTCCTTCCCCACTCTTCGATATCTTATCCAAAACTAATCACTTCCTTCCCCACTCTTCGATATCTTATCCAAAACTAATCACTTCCTTCCCCACTCTTCGATATCTTATCCAAAACTAATCACTTCCTTCCCCACTCTTCGATATCTTATCCAAAACTAATCACTTCCTTCCCCACTCTTCGATATCTTATCCAAAACTAATCACTTCCTTCCCCACTCTTCGATATCTTAACCAAAACTAATCACTTCCTTCCCCACTCTTCGATATCTTATCCAAAACTAATCAGTTCCTTCCCCACTCTTCGATATCTTATCCAAAACTAATCACTTCCTTCCCCACTCTTCCATATCTTATCCAAAACTAATCATTTCCTTCCCCACTCTTCGATATCTTATCCAAAACTAATCATTTCCTTCCCCACTCTTCGATATCTTATCCAAAACTAATCATTTCCTTCCCCACTCTTCGATATCTTATCCAAAACTAATCATTTCCTTCCCCACTCTTCGATATCTTATCCAAAACTAATCATTTCCTTCCCCACTCTTCGACTTCTTCCCCAAAACGAATCATTTCCTTCCCCACTCTTCGACTTCTTCCCCAAAACGAATCATTTCCTTCCCCACTCTTCGACTTCTTTCCCAAAACTAATCACTTCCTTCCCCACTCTTCGATATCTTTCCCAAAACTAATCATTTCTTTCCCCACTCTTTGACTTCTTCCCCAAAACGAATAATTTCCTTCCCCACTCTTCGACTTCTTTCCCAAAACTAATAATTTCCTTCCCCACTCTTCGACTTCTTTCCCCATACTAATCATTTCCTTCCCCACTCTGCCAGTTCTTTCCCAAAACTTCTTACTTCTTTCCCAGTCCTTGTCATTTCCTCCCCAATCTTCTTTCCCAAAACTTATAATTTCCTCCCCACTCTCCTACTTCTTTCCCAGACCTTATCATTTCCTCCCCACTCTTCTACTTCTTTCCCAATCTAATCATTTCCTTCCCCACTCTTCGACTTCTTTCCCAGACCTTATCATTTCCTCCCCACTCTTCGACTTCTTTCCTAGACCTTATTATTTCTTTCTCTGTGTTATCCTTTGCACAGAACGAAACACAAATAAGGGGTGAGTGAAATTCCGCGATTATTCTACCTCCCACATTCTAGATCATACCAGAGAACTGAGCGTAAAATTAACTAATATGTGCAGATATAATATTAT
>NC_091582.1:9483687-9486187 GCF_042767895.1 Penaeus vannamei
CGCGAGATAAAGAGAGGTCTCCCGCCGCCCCGCAGCGAAGCCGGTCCCCCGAGGAACATTCCGACCGCGGGAGCTAAGGGAAGAGACCCCCGGGAGGAGCATGTTTACAGACGGCGGCGCAGCGGAAGGTGGCTGTGGCGTTCCTTTCCGTAATATCATGAGCTTCGGGAGGCTTTGTGATTGCTTTGTTGGAGCCGAATGTTAAGCAATGGGTAAGACTGGCTTGCTCAAGAACCTCCGATGCGAGTTATGTGGCGAAAAATGGTTCCCTCCTCGCTTGAACGAACATAAATATGTGGACTCGCATGTGGTGCCTTTTTTTTAAATCTATGTACACATGCGATATTTTCTCTTGTATTGATGTCTACATGTACGCTGAATGAATAAATAAATGGAATGAGTTAGCACTTTGTCAAAATATACTGTGCGGTAAAAGCGAAATGAAATCTACGATTGAAATATCATTTTAGCATTTTAATATTTTATATGGACTTGTACCAAATAGAAATCGTCAAAATGGAACAAGTTTTATGAAAAGTTAAACTATATAAATGTATGTACAGAGAGGGAGAGAAAGCAAAGCTGGTTATTATGAATAAATACTGATAGACATGAGTTATTAATTCTCGAATGAGGTTTTTGTCACCTCAACATCATGGACATATACCTTTTTTGTTTTCAGACGGCTCAGGGCATACCTTTTTGTTTGTTTCCAGGTGGCGTATAATATAACTCCTTTCGTGTCCAAAAAACATATACCCTTTTTGTTACCGAGATGGCGCCTAACGCACCCCTTTCGTCTCCAGATGGCGCACAATATACTCCTTTCCGTTACCAGATGGCGCATAATACATCCCTTTCCGTTCCATGATGGCGCACAATACACCCCTTTCCGTTCCCAGATGGCGCACAATACACCCCTTTCCGTTCCCAGATGGCGCACAATACACCCTTTCCGTTCCCAGATGGCACACAATACACCCCTTTCCGTTCCATAATGGCGCACAATACACCCCTTTCCGTTCCCAGATGGCGCACAATACATCCCTTTCCGTTCCATGATGGCGCACAATACACCCTTTCCGTTCCCAGATGGCGCATAATACACCCCTGTTCGTCTCCAGATGGCACATAATATTACCCTTGAGCAGGCCTGGCTGCTTTTTCGTAGCAGCATTTATGCCGTTTGTTAAACATAAGATGATAAAGAAAACATATAAATAATAGAATTGAACCATTCACTATTACAATTATAGTGCATAGGGTCAGAGTCTGATGATGATTCCCTGCATTACTTTCTTGTCCATTGCACTGCATAAAACAATATACAATACATACACTATGTCAATAATGTAACAACATTCAAGAACATAAAATGCACCCACATCTTTATAGAAAATGCCTTAGAAAATGCGACATTGAACCTGTAAACTTGATTTATCTAAAAAGTATACGACTATTCATAGTGAGTGTGTTGCAGGGCTAAAAAATGTGAAGTTATTCTATGGGACTGTAGCTTTGCCTTTGGTGATACCCAGCTGGAAGACCCAGCTGAAGTGACATCGATAAAATTTTTACCGTGATGACGTTCAGTTTGCCATATATCAATACACAGCATGATGGTTTCAGCAATTTTTATTTTTGATTTAGCTGAACATTTGAAAATATTTCAATATCACTTTACTTTTCATTTTCACCAAACCATCTGTAGTCATAAAAGTGTCTCAGTATATCGCAGTATAACCCCGTCTTCCGTTCTGTCAGTGTCCCTTGCTACAGTCTTCCGTGTTTAACTCTCAGCATCATCCTCTCCTGCACCTCCCACTAATTCAATCTTGTAAACCTCTGCCTCTTACTAAATAATGTAATCGATTTTATCACTTTATCCTCGCCATCGCCATTTCATCCCCTTTTCTTCGTTTTGCCTAAATCCCCAGCCGTCTCCATTTCGGCCCCTCTCCTTAATCTCGAAATCCCCGAATCATGTGCCTAAACCGAGTCTAATAAACCGTCCCTTAACCCAATCTCGGCCCTGTTCACGGCCAATCTCCCCTTGTTCGTCCCGACAACACAATAACCCTTCCTTTTTCCCTAGACTAATAACAGCCGGCCGCCCAGCCAGCCTCGCTCCCCTCTCCTCCTCGCAATTCCTAGCTGTCCTCTCGCCCCCGCTATCTAGTCTTATGTTATTGCCTCTCTCCTCGATCAGATCCTTGGCTTCTGACCTTATAAGTGAAGGCTTGATTGCCTCTGCCTGTACGCAATCAGGGGCTTCAGTCTAATGTTCTATGTGGCTCTTCTTTTTGGCTCTCTGCTCCCCTTGCTTTTACCCTTTGAAGGCGTTTCACTGCAGGTTTCGCTGTAATTCGGGATTTGTTATTAATGTTATTATTGCAGTTACCAGTATTTATGTAAATGTTATAATCAAAATGATCATTATGGTTATAATCGTTTTTATCAGTGATGCTGTCGTTTTTATCGATAATTTTATCACTTTACT
>NC_091582.1:9538687-9543687 GCF_042767895.1 Penaeus vannamei
GGGTAAGGATGGAGGGAGGGAAGGAAGAGAGAAGAGGGAGTGGGAGGGAGCAGAGGGAACGAAGGTGGGGGGAGGGAGGGAGGGAGGAAAGGAGGGAGGGAGGGAGGGAGGGAGGGAGGGAAGGGAGAGAGGGAGAGAGGGAGAGAGAAAGAGATAGAGAGTAACTCAATAAATATCCATCCAAATTTCTCTCCGTAACAAGACCAGTTCACCAGCACCTTTATCCGATCATTTGTGTTCTCGCTTCCTTTCTCCGCCCATTTCATAAAATCATCTCCCTTTCCTCCCGTTTATCTTCCCGTGCTCCTTGCCTCCTCTCCCCCTCCCCCTTCCCCCCACCCCCCGCTCCGCCTCCATCAATCTCGGCCTCAACATCAATTTCTTTTCCGACTCTTTCTTCCCGGTTTCTCGGCCCGTGTGCTTGGCCGGTCGACTTTCAGCCTATCCCTCCTACTGCCTTATTGCTTGTCTGTGCGTGAGGGCTTCGTTTCTTCCTTCGAGCTGGACTTCCTTCTAATCGTCGCTGAAACGGATTTCGCTCAGATTTTCTAACTGTCCCTAAAACGGTTTTCTTTCAGATTTTCTAACTGTCCCTAAAACGGTTTTCGTTCAGATTTTCTAACTGTTGCTGAAACGGTTTTCTTTCTAACTGTCGCCGAAACGATCGTCTCTCAGTCCAACTATCGCTGAAACGGCTTTCTCTCAGGCTGTCTGCTTGACTGTGTGCATGCAAACTTGCCTCCTGCCATGCGTGACCCTCTTCCTGCATGCTTGCCTTCCTGCATTTGCGTGTGTCTTTGTGTCGCTTTGTTTGCCTGCCCTCCGGTCCGTCGGCCAGCCTGGATATCTGCCAAACCCGCTTGGATATCTGGCTTCTCTCCATACCTTCAGTTCATTTCGCCCACTCTATTCACTCTCTTTTATTTCTTTTTTTTTCAATCTCTTCCTTCTATTCACATTTCCCCTTTTCGCTTTCCACTGACCCATTCAGCGCTCCCTTTCCTCCCCTTAACGGCTTTTTTTCACTCGACCCCTTCGCCGTCGCCGCCTCTTATCAGCGCTTTCTTGATTTCCCGCGAGGCTAATCGGGAAAGATCTCCGATTCTCCGATTTCTACTTTGCTTAGTTTCTTGTGGGGATTTTTTTATTTTTAAATTTCTTGTAGCTCCTTTTTTTGTGTTTCTCTTTTATCTGTCTATTCGCGTGCGGAGCGTAGAGAGCTGAGGAAGTGGGGTATATTATCTGTGGATTTTTTTTTTTGTTTTCGTATCTCTTCTATCTATGTATTCGTACAAATAATAGAAACCTCCGGAAGTGGGGTACATCATTGCTTACATATACAAAGATAGGCACAAAAAATCCCTAAACAAATGAATGTATAACAAATACACACATGCACAAACACAGACACACACACACAGACACACACACACACGCAAGCACATACAAGCCCAATTGTCATATAAAAAAAACGTATTTACATACATTCCTAAGCACACCGCTACCCTCATACCACACACACACACACACGTGCACAAACATACACAAACACACTCCTTGAAGACAGTTTTCAGTTCTCTTTTTGTTTTGCATAAACAACAGAGACAACACCGCAAGCATTCTTATATAACGCGTAAGTGCTTGTTTACATTAAGCGCCTATAAATGTCAGTGGATTTAATCATAATGTACGTTCATGTTTGCGCATGTCTGAGCTAAAAAGGCGACAAAGACAGAGGAGGAATTGTAACTGTATTTGTCTAAAGTGTTCGTCCACGTGTCACTAATCGTAAAAAAGATGATAAATAAACAAATAAAAACAATGTCATTTGTGCAACAGCAGCCTGGCGTGTAACAATGATATGAAGAAAAAAATCAGCAATATTACAAACGCTGCTGCAAGAAAGAAACGATGGGAAGCGACAAACAAACAAACACCCGAGGATATGAATAAAAGGCGGAAACCAGGGGGGGGGGGATTATCTGAATAAAAATAACAATAATAATAATAACAACAACAACAAAAACACAGAGTGCGAATCTCCCCTCGCCTCTCAAAATATTTCGTCTCCGCTTATTTTCCACTTAATATCCTCATCCTATTCTTCTCCCTCCGCCCACCCTCGCTGCCCTTCCCTCGCTCCTTGTGCCATTCCGCCCCCTCCCCTCTCCCTGCCCCTTTCCTTCCCCTCTCCTTATTCCCTTCTCTTACCCCTTGCCCCTTCCCCAGACCCTTTTCTTACACGTTCAGCTTCCATCTCCTTCTCCTTACCCCTTCCCTTCCCCTACGATTCCTCTTGTCTTCCCTTCCCTTCCCCCTTCCTACTCCTTCCACTCCCCTCCCTCCACTCCCTCTGCTCGCCTACCCCTTTCTCCTCCCTCCACTTACCTCATATTCTTCCTATCCCCCTTACCCCTTACCCTCACCACCTTCACGTTACAGCTTACTCTACCCACTTCCTTCCCCTTCCCCTCCCCCTTCCTTTTCTCCTTACCCTCCCATTACCCTCTCCTTTCCCCTTCCTCTCCGCTCTTCCTTACCCTTCCCCTAACCTCACCTTCCCTCCCGAATTTCTTACCCTTACCCTTCCCTCCCCCTTCCCCTCCCCTGTTCCTCCCCTCCCCTTCCCCCACCTAAGAGAACCTCAAGGGCCACCATCAGCGGCTGAGTGGAGGAGGTTTGTTTATTAACTTTTTTTTTTTGTCTTTTTCTTTTAAATCTGACATTTAGAGACTTCAAGGGGAAGTTTTGCGCTGAACTGTGCCTTTATAGCCTTATCCGTAAACACTTGTATAAGCACATTCCCACATACACACATTCACACAGCACAAACACACACATGCACACACATGCACACACACACACACACACACACACACACACTCACATACACGCACACACACACACACACACACACACTACAAACACACACACACACACACACACACACACACACACACACACACACACACACACACACCCTACAAACACACACACACACCCTACAAACACACACACACACCCTACAAACACACACACACACTACAAACAACCACACACACCCTACAAACACCCACACACATAACAAACATAACAAACACACACACACAACAAACACATATGCACAAGTATGCAAATACATATATACGCAGGAAATACGGTTTCACACACACGTACATAAACAGCCATAGACATGTAAAGATATTAGATGATCAATAAGTCAGGAAGGTGAAACTCCGTGACCTTTATGTGTGCGTGGGTGTGTGCGTGTATGTACGTAGGAGTGCGTGCGTGCGTTGTTTCTAGTGTTTTGTTCGTTGCTAATGCTGTTGCTGATGTTGTGTAGTTGTGTTGTGTAGCTGTAGTTATTGTTGTTGTCGTAGCTGTTGTTGTTGTTGTTAATGGTGTTGTATATTGTTGTTATTGTAGTAGTAATACCAGCAGTAGTAGTCGTAGTAGTAGTGGTAGAAGTAAAAGCAGAAGCAGAAGTAAAAGTCGTAGTAGTAGAATTAGAGGTAAAAGTAGTAAAAGTAGAAGTAGAAGAAGTCGAAGTCGAAGTAGTTGTAGCAGTAGTTGAAGTAGTAGTTAAAGTAATAGTTGTAGTAGTAGTTGAAGTAGAAGTCGAAGTAGCAGTGGTAGTAGAAGTTGAAGTAGAAGTCGAAGTAGTAGTGGTAGTAGAAGTAGAAGTAGTAGTTGAAGTAGTAGTTGTAAATGGTGCGCGTTCTGTAGAGACGACAAAGGCCTACCTACAGAGTCCAAGCGAATCAGCCGAGCGGGATGGCTGTACACACCTGGAAGCAAAACGGAAAGAAAACGTTAGGAAATATTACTGAATAACGTAAAGTCATACACCAAAACGCGGTCGTGAACGGTAGAAAAAAAATGAAAAATGAACTATATAAAGAGAAGATAAACGAAAATAAACGGAAAATGAGAAAAACATGAACTATATAAAGAGAAGATAAACGAAAATAAACGAAAAGTGAGAAAAATATGAACTATATAAAGAGGATAAATGAAAATGAGAAGAGAAAACGGAAAAGTTTGAAAAATGAAACAAATTTTGGTATGATAGCATACTATATATACTTGTTCGCCCGGTATTATGCAATATGAGATATATTTGGCAATATGTGACACATTCAATTTATTGCTTTAATACAACCATGGAAAATATATAAAAAAATCTGCAGGCTTAAATGTTTGATAACAAATTGCATTTCATTATTTTTCCCCTCAATACCTTTCTATCACCAACAACGAACGGCTTTTTATAAAAATACATTACTCGTTCTAATTATCAAAATGTAGAAAAATAAAAAATGATTTACCAGAACGTAATTACAGTTCTGAAGTGAATTAGCAAAGGATTTACAACGCAAAATATATCCAATGATCTCTCCCAGAGCTCTAATATGCACGACCTGCACAATGTACGACCCCCTCCCCCCCTCACCCCACCCTTTCTTTCCCACCAATATTCCTATCCCTCTGCACCCCCCCCCCCCCTCCACCGGGTTGCCGAGCCATCCCTTTCCTACCCTTCATGTACCCTATCCTTTTGCCCCCCCCCCCCCACCCTCTCCTGGGTCGTTACAGCCACCCGCCCCCCTTTCCTCCCCCTCTCCCACTGGTCGTCAGCCCCCCTGCCTTTCCTCCCCTTCAGCATCCTATCCTTCTGCTTCTCTTCCCCCTCCCCACTCCCCCCCCCCCCCCCCCGATCGTCAATCGGCCATCCCCCCCCCCCCCTGTACTCCTATGCTTCTGCCCTTCCTTCCCCCCCCCCTCCCCTCTGTCGTCAAGCTACCCCCCACTTTTATACCCTATCCTTCTGCCCCCCTCCCCCTCGATCGTCAAGTCCCCCCCCCCCCCCCCCCCCAAGTACCCTATAATTCTGCCCCCCCCCCCCCCTTAGTACCCTATCCTTCTGCCCCCCTCCCCCTCGATCGTCAAGTTCCCCCCCCCCCCCCAGTACCCTATCCTTCTGCCCCCCCCCCTTA
>NC_091582.1:9551187-9556187 GCF_042767895.1 Penaeus vannamei
CAAGCAAAACAAACAAAAATAACACCCATTCCACACAGGGAACGCAAGCAAAACAACCAAAAACAACACCCACTCCATACAGGGAACGCAGAACAAACAAACAACAGGAAAGGCTGGTCGAGGAGTCAAGACAAGCAGGCAAATCTTCAAGCGGTCATGCTGGCAGGCGGGAAGATAAACAGTCAGGTCGGAAGCAAGTCGGCAAGACAGGCAGACAGGAAGGAAGGAAAGTTGGCAGTCTTTCTGGCAGGAAATTTACTTGCTCGTCTCATGCAGGTGGCGGGACGGGGCGGGAGACACGGTGCAGCTTCCGTGCTCTTCAGGCTTGATATATGGCAGCCTGTTGCCACTAGACGCGATGCAACCACCCAGACTGTCACTTTACTTCCCTCTCCCATGGCTATGGCCTCTCTCTCTCTTTCTATTTCTCATTCTTTTATTTTTCTTTCTTCCTCTCTCATTCTCCCTCTCTCTCTCACACACTTCTCTTTCTTTCTCTTCTCATTCTCTTTATATTCCAATTTCTCTCTCTCGCTTATTCTCCCCCTCTCTCTCCTTTCTTTCTCTTTCTACTTCTATTCCAATTTCTCTCCCTCCTCTCTTCTCTCTCCCCTCTTCTCGAACTATCTATCTGCTTGTCTGTCTTTCTGCCTGACTGCCTATCGATAAATCTACCTATCAGTCAGTCTGTCTATCCATCTCTTTATTGAATTCCCTTTCTACTTCTTATTAAAACTCAATTCTGCATCCTCCTTCTTCTCCATCCTCTCTTTCTCATCACTCATCCTTATAACTCCCTCTCCTTCCCTCTTTCTCTCCTCACTCTTTTTCCCGACACCGCCCCACATCGCCCCTCGCTCCCCCCCCCCCCCCTCATCCTCCTTTTCCCTCCCTCGCTCAGCTTAGCAAAACAGAACCCTGAGCCTTAGGTGGATGTCCCCCTCTCCTCCTCATCCTCTCTCACTCCCATTCCCACTCCTACCCCTATTCCCACTCCTTCTCCCAATCGTACTCCCACTCCTAACCCCACTCCCGCTTTCACTCCCTCTCCCTCGTCGAATCGACCTCCCACTCCTAACCCCACTCCTCCTAATCCTCTCCTACCCACCCTCACTCCCTCTCCCCCTCCCACTCGAACTCCCACTCCTACCGCCACTCCCATCCCTCTCGCTCTCCCCTCCCTCCCTCCCTGATCTCAACTCGCCCAAACATATGATTACAACCAAAGCTATGACGACATAGGGGGGAGGAATAAACATATGGGAGTGAGTGAGCGTATTCTATTGTAATAAAAAAACTGTGTCGGGATACAGACGCATGCAGCGGAAGAGGTAAACAATAGACGCATATTAACACTAGACACGAGAGGCGTATGCATAACAGATATATATACATGTGGAGGGGGGGGAGGGGAAACTGGCAGGAAAGGTAGGTGAAATTAAAAGATAAAATCGGATATGGACAGGTATACGGGGCTGATCATAAACAAGGGGATATTGAATGACGGGTAGAGAGCCGTATGGATTGGTTGTTGGCCATAGGGAAGAGAGGGGAGGGAGAAAGGGAGAGAGGGAGAGGGAGGGAGGGAGGGAGAAAGAGCGAGAGAGAGCGAGAGAGAAAGAGGGAGAGAGAAAGAGAGAGAGAAAGAGAGAGAGAGAGAGAGAGAGAGAGAGAGAGAGAGAGAGAGAGAGAGAGAGAGAGAGAGAGAGAGAGAGAGAGAGAGAGAGAGAGAGAGAGAGAGAGAGAGAGAGAGAGAGAGAAGAGACAGACAGAAAATGAACGAGAAAGAGAAAGACAACCACGAAAGAGCGAGAAAGAAAAAGCGTGAGCGTAAAGGACGAAGAGAAAGAGAGAATGAGAGAGAGGAGAAAGAAGAGAGTGAGAGAGAGAGGGAACGGAACCCGCACCATAAGTTTAGCGCCGTATCCCAAATTGCTCCACACAAATCTTGGACATGCCTAAAATTGCTTCACGCAGTTCCTTAAAACATTTCCTTCAGATCCCTTGCCTCATTAATGTTAATTGTTTCAGGCGTTAATTCCGAGCAACAAACAAAATGCGTGATATATGGAACAGGGTGGAAATAGTAGTGGCGGTGATAAATCGAGGGAAGAGGGGAGAATTGAGGAGAATGAAGGTATTAATGGCGAGAGGTTAAATTATAGCAATAGCTTAACGTACGATAACGATAACGAAACGCAAACTGCCGATAGCGAGATGAAAGGACAATGAAGAACAAGAGAGAGAAAGTGAACGTAAAAAAAAAAAGAGCGAGAAAGTGAGAGTAAGAAAAGAGAAAAGGATAAAAAAGAGAAAAAAATAAAATGAAAAAACACACTCCAGGAGTAGATTAACAGAGCGATGAAAAGGACAATGAATAACAAGAGAGAGAAAGTGAGACTAAAAAAAAAAAAAAGAAAGGAGAAAATGAAAAAAATAATAAAAGAATGAGAAAATAAAAATATAATGGGAGAGAAGCACTCCAGGAGTAGGTGAAGCCGGTATCCTGGCTGGAAGGTCTTGCCCCTCAGCGCCTCCACCTGGTAGTCGCTTGTTTTTGCCCAGCTCACCATGAGTCATTGCGGGGGGGGGGGCAAGGGGGCAAGGGAGGGGAGGGTGAGTGCGCCTTACTATCTTAAGGGGATAATATACCATAATCATTTCTCGATATTCAGTAATATATTGATTTAATTACACATACACGCACACGCACGCGCGCGCGCACACACACACACACACACATGTAAGTACTTGTTCTCTCATATTAACTTCCTTTTTATATATTCATCATTGCATTTCTTATCAGGTTTGTTCAAAGATTAATATGTTCTTTCTCCTAGTGTGTGTCATTGCTAGATTTCCATCGTGATTTTTGTTTTACATTTTTCAAAGATAAACAAAGATGTAGTTGTGCTGATGGATACATAAATAGATGGACAGATAGATAGAGAAAGAGACACGCCGAGGTTGATGCATAGATTAGTATAATAGATAAAGTGATAAACAGAAAGATTGATAAATGATTAGATATAAGTAAGAAATAGATTGATAAACAGATAATTAGAGATTGTCAGATAAAATGTAGTTAGATCTATAGTCAGATGTATGAATATATATTAAGAAAAATTGGTAGATGGAAAAGATAGATAGGTAGATATGTGAATGAGTGTGAGTGTGTAATATGTGAGTGAGAGACTGAGCGACTGAGTGAGTGTGTGTGTGTGAATGAGTGAGTGTGTGTTTGTCTGTGTCTGTGTGCAACACCAGGTCTCCTCTCTTTAATTCTGTCTCTGTCTACATTCCCTCCTCGTTTTATTTCCTACTGTTTGCAAGTCGTTAGTATCTACTATCATTTCCCCGCTGTCCTGTTTATCCACCTTCACCCCATGTCTTCTCTTCCTTCATTTTAAAATTCTCGTGTCGTTTCTCTTTTAATATTTTCCTTCTAATGTGCTCTCCACATCATCATACATTCCTATCCCCTTGTCTTTCATCACTCCTTTCTCGGAAAAGAGAATGAGGGGGGAGAGAGGGTGAGGAGAAGGTGGGAGTGAGGGTGACTGGGGAAGGGTGAGGGGAGGGGGCGGGGGAGGGAGAGGGGAGGGCTTCTCCTTCGCGACCTCGCTTGGTATTTCCTTCCCAAGCATCCTTTCACACACGACCCTAAATGCGTTCGTGGCAAAGCATTCTTCACCGGTAGACGGCTCCCTCTATCTACAGGACACTAACACTATCCACCTTTTACCCGCGCTGCCTTTAAAGGTTTAAATGCCAAATATTGGAGCATCCGTGTCTTCAGGGACAAAAAAAAAAAAAAAAAAAAAAACCTCCGCTGTAACCTTTATAACCTGCAGGAGCCAGATACAGTTCACGTGCTGTAATCGTTAGGGATTCGAGACACAGACAGCTTACATGGTGGAATGACGGCCGTTCTGTGACTCAGACGGGTTATGCAATCAGCGCCGGGCCTCTTGCATCCTCATTCAGCGGCGCGTGTGCTGAGGCTGACTGGGTGGCCACGCTGCTGCCCGGTCGTTCTACGGTCTCAGTGGCGGTTTTGGCAATGGATTTTAACATGGGAGAAAAGGGGAGGGTACATTGCTCTGTCTGTCTATCTATCAGTCTGTCTGTCTCTTTCTTTCTTTCTCTTCTTCTTCTCTCTTCATTTTGGTCTCGGCCTCTTTCTCCCTCTCTTTTTATCTCTCTCTCTCCCTCTCTTTTCTACCTCCCCCTCGCTCTTCTCTCCCTCCCTCCCTCTTTCTCTCTCTTTCTCTACCCCTCAATCTTTCTTCTCTCTCTCTCTCTCTCTCTCTCTCTCTCTCTCTTCTCTTCTTTTCCCAGATCCTGGTATGGGAGAGAACGGAAGCCAGCGTAGGCGAGGGGGAGAGGGGGGGGGGGAGACCAGAGACTGCAGGTCATGGTGATGAGCACAAATTCCCCGATAGTGACAGGAAGTACGTAAAAACATCGAAACTTTTCATCTCATTTTCTTTCGGAAGTCGGGTACTGGGAGGACCTGCCACAGAGTCTCAATCTTGATCATTTTCTCGATATATAAGCATCCGGAAGTGCGTGTTGACGTGATCGAGCAGGAACGCCGATCTGCGCATCACATTATCATTTTTCTCACGCAGGACCCCTATTGGGAAGGGATAAAGCGATCCGCTGTTTGTTTGTTTTGGGGTGCTAGTCCTTTAACCAAGTCAAATGTTTTATTTTATCACGTATCTTTTTACATTTAATTTCTTGAATCTATTTTTTCATTTACTCATTTATCCATCAGTTATTCTTGTTATTCTTTTATTTCATTCACTCATTTATCTATTAACCATTCATTATTCCTTAATCTTATTCATCTATCTATTCATTACTAATATTACAATTACTATTATCATTATCATTACCATATTCATTGTTATCATTGTTATTACCATACTCATCATTATTATTACCATACTCATTATTATCATTACTATTGCTATCATCATGATCCCTATTGT
>NC_091582.1:9561187-9563687 GCF_042767895.1 Penaeus vannamei
AAGGTAGAAATGGGGGGGGGGGGAGAGAAGAAAAGGAAGGGAGGAGGTAAAAATAGGGGAGGGGAAAGGAGAGAGGAGGTAGAAGTGGGGGGATAGAGGAGAAAAGGGAGGGAGGGAGGGGGTAGAAGTAAGGGAGGGAAGGGGGAGAAGGAGGAGAAGGAGTTAGAAGTGGGGGAGGGAGGGGGAGGGGGAAGGGAGGAGGTAGGCGTGGGGGAGAGAGAGGGGAGAGGGTGGTAGTGTGATCTTTCAAATGTGGCAACTATCAGAATGTCCAATCTTAATTAGTGTGATAACTTGCAAGTTAAATTGAGATTGATATGTTGTAAACAAGATGACCATAATGAAAATAATGATGATAATGATGAAAAATATTTTGATGATGATGATTATGATGATGATGATGGTAGTGAAGGTGGTGGGGATGATGATAATGATGATGATGATGATGATGATGATGATGATGGTGGTGGTGGTGGTGATGATAAAGATGATGACGATGGTTATGATGATGATACTGATACTGATGATGATTATTATGATGATGATGATGATGATGGTAGTGATGGTGGTGGAAGTGGTGATAGTGGTGGCGATGGTGGAGAAAGTGATGGTAGTGGTGGTAACTATCATCACCGTAATGGTGATGATACTGAAGATGACGATGAAAAAATATAATGTCAATTGTAGTAAAATTTTTAAAATCTGATTGATAATGTTATAAAGATGATGTGTGCTGATGGCAACAGTGAAAACAATCATAGTAAAAATCGGTGTATTAGATTACTAGAAGTAACAATAATGATAATTAAATCTGTGATAACAGTAACAACGCACATCAAAATAAATGAGGTAAATAAAAGTGTATAAAATAAATATGTATATAAATAAAAGTAAACAAAAAAATAAGAATAAAGAGAAAAAGGCAGATCAGTAACAACAACAAAAAAGGTTTTGTTTTCTCTCTTCCTCTGTTTTCACGACTGTATATTTTCTTTAACGTTTGTTGCTCTAAATCTTGCCTCCGCCAGGCATATATTTTTTTCCCTCCTCTGGCAGTGGAGATAAAATGTTGTCATCATGAATAATTTTTGAGGCTGACCCACTAACTGAAGACTTCTGTTGTTCTTCAAGTTGGTTACGATGCAGAGGCTTTTTTTGTCCCGTTCCCTTGAATCCAATTACTGCCATCTTCATTTGCGTATTTACTTAGTGTTCATTTTCATGCACTCCAGACAGACAAAGGACACTGCATGTGCCAGTGCGTATCTAAAGTTGACAATGGCAACTGGCGGCGTGCGATGGCGAGCGGCAACCTCCATTATTTACCAACTCCTCGTCCCTCTTCCTTGCATTCCGATCCTATCACCTTCTGAGAACTGGGTGAAGACGGGGCACTGTGCTCCTTGGTCGCCGGTGCCACCCCCCCCCCCCAGACCTTTCCTTATTCACGTCTTTTTGAAGTTTTGAAATCCGTGGTTTAAGCACCTTTAGTTCCCTGTTGAATTCACCGCGTTCACCACGTGTCCTGGATCTTGGAAAGCAAAAAACAAACAAACAAACAAACTAAAAGAAACAACGTTGCCGACACAATGCAGTGAGGGAGTCCATTGTACTTCAACTATTGATGGCTGAAGTCATATGAAATCCTGTTCATAATTCTGACTAAACCTATTCTCGAACTTCAGTTTAGTTGTAAATCCAATTATGCATTGCGTTTTTCTTCTTCTTCATCTAATCCCTGACTACACTCTCGTTAGAGGTTCTCCAAAAGGTCAGCGGGAGCAGAGGACCACGTAATCCGCTGTCGCCTTCCCAGAAGAGCCTGGTAAGGCGAAAAGCCGTTCTTCCCGCCTGGCCCGTAGGAGGACTGCCGTCGCTCGCATGGCAGGAGGAGGGAAAAGCGTCCTGCCCCATCCCCGCCTCCTTCCGTGAGCTGCCGGAGATGAGGACCACTCGGCATCCCCTTCTAAGGACTCTGCAGGCTGTGGCTGAGGTGCCGGGGTGCAACACTCAGGGAGCAACTTGTAAAGGTTACGTATGATTAGCATGAAGTAATCCGGGCGTTTGTTTCGGCTACAATCACCAATCGACGAACTCCCCCTGTTAAGGGGATGGTTCTAGATGACGGATGCGTGGTATGTATGTATATATATATATGTATATATATATATATATATATATATATATATATATATATATATAGATAGATAGATAGATAGATAGATAGATAGATAGATAGATAGATATAGATAGATATAGAGAGATAGAGAGATAAATAGATAAATAGATAGTTAAAACTTAACTATGACAACAATCATAACCTTTTCCATGCACAGCTAGATGAGTAAACTTTGTTAGTCTGACCTTGTCGAGATAACTTTTTCGGTCCGTGAGGAATTTAGAAACACTTTATCGCTTCATATATTCCGAGAAAAGGGTAAGGATGAGGAAGAAGGGATAGAGGAAAAGGAACAGCAGAGTGAAAAGCAAAATTAGGAAA
>NC_091582.1:9568687-9571187 GCF_042767895.1 Penaeus vannamei
AATAGAGAGAGAGAGAGAGAGAGAGAGAGAGAGAGAGAGAGAGAGAGAGGGAGAGGGAGAGGGAGAGGGAGAGGGAGAGGGAGAGGGAGAGGAAGAGAGAGAGAAAGAGAGAGAGAGAGAGAGAGAGAGAGAGAGAGAGAGAGAGAGAGAGAGAGAGAGACAGAGAGAGAGAGAAGAGAGAGAGAGAGAGGGGAGAGAGAGGGGAGAGAGAGAGAGAGAGAGAGAGAGAGAGAGAGAGAGAGAGAGAGAGAGAGAGAGAGAGAGAGAGAGAGAGAGAGAGAGAGAGAGAGAGAGAGAGAGAGAGAGAGAGAGAAGGTACCAGGACAAAAGAAAAGAGAAAGGGGATAGAGCAAGGTCAGGAAGGACCAAGTGAAAATGAAACGAAGAGAGGGCGGAGAACGGAGAGCGGGAAAGACAGGGATGTTTACACAAAAACTGCATTCTCCTAAGATGGCAAAGAAGATAGGGAATCAACAAAAAAGAAACAACAACATCAGCTGCAAAAACAACTACAATAACATCAACACCAACAATGACAACAACAATAACACCAACATCAACAACGACAGCAATATCACCAACAGCAACAACAACAACAACTACAACAATAGCAGCAGCAACAACAATAACAATATCAACAACAGAGAAAACAAAAACAATACCAACAAGAAAACGATAAGGAATAAACATACGAAAGGGCGACAAACGAACAAAAAAGTGAGACAAAGAAAAAAAAAAGAGGAAGAAGAAGAAGACAAAAAAGGAAGACAAGTAAATAGAGGAAACAGCGACAGATGAAATGCGGCGACAGTGCGGTCAGACGATGTGCGGATGTAGTGTTCTGTGTCGGATCCTGCGGTCAGCTCACAGTCACATCCCAGCGGCCCCGGGGAGGGTTGGGGGGTGGGGGGGAGGGGTGGCGAAGGAGGAGGAGAGAAGCACTGGGGAAGGAGGGAAGGGTGGAGGGGAAGGGAGGGAGGTAGAGGAGGGGGTGGTGACATAGGGGAGGGGAAAGGGTGGAGGGGAGGAGAGAGACACGGGGAGGTAGAGGGGGAAGAGAGACACTGGGGAGGGAGGAAGGGGGTGGGGGAGGATTGCGATACTGGGGGGAAGATTGGGTGGGGGGAGTAGAGATATACTGGGGAGGGAGGGAGGGAGGGGGAGGAGAGGGGAATAGGGTTTAGAAGGAAGGGGAAGGCAACAGGAGTAAGCGAGATGCGAGACATGGGAAGAGAGGGAGAGAGAGGAAGTGGGGGAAAAACAGAGAAAAGGAGAAGGAAGGAGAGTCGAAGGGGGCGGGTGAAGGAAGGAGGAAAGGAAGGAAGGGGATGAGAGAGGAAAGGATGAGCAATAAGAAGTAAGAGAGGGAGAATAGGAGCGGTTGAGGAGGGAGAAGGAGAATAAGGAGGATTGGCAGGGGGCGGGGGGGGGGGGGAGGGGAGGATGGAGGGACAAGGCATTAGATAAGAAAAGTGAGTCGCTGGCCGTCCGCCACACTTGAAGATGGCCACTATCCCGCCTATCTGGCCACTATCCCGCCTGTCTATGTCACTATCCCGCCTGTCTATCTGGCTACTATCCCGTCTGTCTATCTGGCCACTATCCCGCCTGTCTATCTGGCCACTATCCCGCCTGTCTATCTGGCCACTATCCCGCCTGTCTATCTGGTCACTATCCCGCCTGTCTATCTGGCCACTATCCCGCCTGTCCATCTGGCACCTATCCCGCCTATCTGGCCACTATCTCACCTATTTGGCCATTATCCCTCCTGTCTACCTGTTCACTATCCCGCCATTCTATCTGGCAACTAACCCGCCTGTCGATCTGTTTACTATCCCGCCTGTCTATCTGGCCACCACCCCGCCTATCTGTTCACTATCCCTTCTATCTGGTTACTATCCCGCCTGTCAATCTGCTCCCTATCGCCTATCTGTTCACTAACCCTTCTATCTGTCATTATCCCGCCTGTCTATCTGTCATTATCCCGCCTGTCTATCTGTTGACTATCCCGCCTGTCTATTTGTTCACTATCCCACCTGTCTATCTGTCACTATCCCGACTGTCTATTTGTCACTATCCCGCCTGTCTATCTGACCACTATCCCGCCTGTCTATCTGGCCACTATCCCGCCTGTCAATCTGGCCACCTTCCCACCTGTCTATCTGGCCACCATCCCGCCTGTCTATCTGGCCACTATCCCGCCTGTCTATCTGGTCACAATCCCGCCTGTCTATCTGGCCACTATCCCGCCTGTCTAGCAAGCCACTATCCCGCCTCTCTATCTAGTCACTATCCCGCCTATTTGGCCATTATCCCGCCTATTTAGCCATTATCCCGTCTGTCTATCTGGCCACTATCCCGCCTGTCTATCAAGCCACTATCCCGCCTGTCCATCTCCCGAACATGCTGAAGACATAGACGAAGATAGATGGCATCTTTGGCGCTGAGAGTAAGAACTGCGGCGCTGGTGACCGCGAGTGCTTTTATTTACTTTTGCTTG
>NC_091582.1:9581187-9586187 GCF_042767895.1 Penaeus vannamei
TAATCTAATGAGGTGGTCAGTACACTAACTACAGAGCCGTACACATACATACATACATACAGTACACACACACACACACACACACACACACACACACACACACACACACACACACACACACACACACACCAAGACTTACTTTACACTGTCATAACGTCAGTTGATGATACTCGGAAGTGAAGGTGACAGTGTGATCTCCTATGTTTGCATACCTGTGGACAAAGAAAAAATCATAAGTTTCATTGTTGTAATATTCTGCATTTATATTCTTTTATTTTTGTGAATATGTGTTATCATTATCGTTATCGTTGTTATAAATACGCTTATTACCGGTATTAGTATACTTTTGGTCGTAATTAATATAATTATCAATATTATCACTATTACTATTCTTGTTATTATCATCATTATTAGCATTATTGTTACTATCAACAGATCATCATTGCTATTCTCATCAATATCATTAGTATCATTATTGTTAATATTATCACCATTATCATCATCATTACACTCATTATTACCATCACCATTATCGCACCACTATCACCATCATCACTGCTATAAATTGTAACAAGCATTACAGCAGCAATTGTGGTGACGGTAGAATACGCCTTGTTAATTAACCTCAAGGTGCAGACCCAGTTAACTGACTGGCGACGACTGAGGACATGTTAATAGGCTGTTTGTAATTTGATAAGTGACCGTTTAATGGCGATAATGATTTGAAATTATAGTGTTATTTTGACATCTGACATTCCGCAAACTTACCACGCTCTTGAAGTGCAAAAAAAAAAAAAAAAAAAAAAAAAAAAAAAAAAAAAAAAAAAATCATATACATAAATATCCAAAATGACATATCAAACTCATTTATATTATTGCCAATATTTATAGTGATAACGTCTTAATTTCTGTATCATTATTATTATTAGTATCATGTTTTATCTAATACTGTTACGTATACGTGCAAGTGACACGGGCAATGTTATAATTACCCTCATCTAATTATGCCCAGCGCCTGCATTAAACACTGGGACATGTTGAGATGTGTGTTCTTTTACGTGTTCTAACTCCAATGTCTTTTTTTTTAATTGGAAATACTGCTTAACTCCTTAATTATTGTAAAAGATAACAATGTATATATATTTTCACAATCATATATATGTATCTGGTCATAATGTGCAATATTTTTTACACATATTTCCATTACATATTTATGCATATATCAACATTTACCAGTTGACTTTTATCTCAAAATTTATTTTTAAAAAACAAAAAAACTAGTGATGGTTGTTAAATGCGAGACAATTCTGCCTTCTGAAGCTGAAAAAAACCTATGTGTATTTCCTGCCATACCCCAACATCAATGAAATGAATCACATAAAGACAAATGATGAATAAGAATGTTTATCTACAAGCAAATAACTAGACAACTTAAACAGCAGCAACGGTGAAGTTATATTAATGCCAGTAACCACAGTACGAGGATCGCGGTAATCAGCCAATGACTAACATTTACAAATTTCAAAGAATAAGTCTTGTTGTTGTAGTCACACGTACTCTTAACAATTTCTGTCACGGCGTCATAAGCTTTATTTCATCTGCGAACGATTTTACATTTAATCTTAACTTAATATAAGGTACTCAAAAAAAAGTTGTTTATGATTTTACTTTCTCTTTCTCTCTCTCTCTCTCTCTCTCTCACACACACACCCTTACCCTCACCCTCTCTCTCTCTCTCTCTCTCACTGTCACTCTCGCTATTTCTCTCTCTCTCTCTCTCCGACTGTATAACTTTAACGAAATATGAATACATTTATATTGATTAGACGAATTATTTTCAGGTGAAGGGTTTTTAGCTTCAGGCTTTTCTGGCAGGATCTCCAAACCAGGACAGGGTGGCAACGGACCCACAAGGCAGACACCGGTAATTATCAACGTTATCATTTGTCATCATCTTCTGCCTCAGTATTCTTCATTAATCGGAAATCTGCGTATGAAGGATTGCTAAAAGAACGAACATATACGCCCATACCTCATTAAAAAATCTATATAAAAAAAATACGTTACATTACAAAGGTACTGTAAGTAAATAATCAGACTATGTATAGGTATATTCTTCACTTATTCGGTGCTTTAATATCTTCCAGGATGCTGGCGACTCGATTGCAGGACCAGTTGAGGAATCTGTTGCTGAAATACGGGTAAGTGTGTTTGAGAGAGAGAGAGAGAGAGAGAGAGAGAGAGAGAGAGAGAGAGAGAGAGAGAGAGAGAGAGAGAGAGAGAGAGAGCGAGAGAGAGAGAGAGAGAGAGAGAGAGAGAGAGAGAGAGAGAGAGAGAGAGATAGAGAGAGAGAGAGAGAGAGAGAGAGAGAGAGAGAGAGACCGGGAGAGAGAAGAGAGAAGAGAGAAAATAGAGTAAAAAGAGAAGAGAGAGAGAGAAGAGAGAAGAGAGAAGAGAGGGAAAAAAGAGAAGAGAAAGAGAGAAGAGAGAAAAGAGAGAAAAAAGAAAAGAGAGAGAGAGAAGAGAGAGAGAGAAGAGTGAGAGAGAAGAGAGAGAGAGAGAAGAGAGAGAGAGAAGAGAGAAGAGAGAAGAGAGAGAAAAAGAAGAGAGAGAGAGTGAGTGTGAGAGAGGGTGATTGAGTGAGTGAGTGAGAGAGGATGATTGAGTGTGAGTGTGAGTACGTGTGAGATAGACAGATAGATTGATAGTGTACATAAACACACACACACACACACACACACATACTCACACACACCTATATACAACGAATGCTTCTCTTCCTATTTTAGGCTTTCCTTTACGAGCTCTACGGGCGCATCCGGGAGGGAAGGGGCCGCAGTAGGCCTGGCAATTCCCTCGACTCCTGACCCGGACGAGAGGACTTCGACCTTGGCCACTGACTGCCTTGAAGCACTAAAGCAATATGGTTTTAGTTTCTTTTTTTCTGAAATGTTTTTTTTTTTTTTTTTGCTCTCTTGATTTCAAATTATCTTCTTTTGCTTCTTGCATTGTGTCTTATCTCCTCCCCTTCTCGTTTCGTGAATTATCTCGTTTTTGTCTTGTATTGTGAATTATCTCTTCTTCTTCCTGTTTTGCACGTTATCCCTTTTTCATCTTGTTCTCCTTCTTATCTCCTCTTCTTCCTGTAGCGTGACTTATTGCCGTTCTTTCTCCGTTCTTTCTTACGTTTTTCTGGTTTTATAATTATGCAACATGATTTATGCAGAAGTGATTTGTGCATTTCAGAAAGAAAATTTGTTTGGTCTGTCAATAAAATATTTGCAGTTGACTTTGTTCTCATTTCTACGTCTTTTCCTAACCTACATGTATGTTTGCTGGTATGTATTCGAGTGCGTTTTGTGTTAGTGTGTACATTTGTGTCTGTGTAAATTCCTAAACGCAAGAAGCAAGGTGAAAGCACACACACACATACACACACACACACACACACACACACACACACACACACACACATATATACATACATATAAATATATATTATGGTCATTTGTACAACTGCATTTTCCATTTTTTGTTGACAATCCCTGGATAATACTTACATAATTTTGGATGTATTTCCCGTTTTTTCCCCCACTCATTCATACCTTCGGTCTTAAAAAAAAAAAAAAAAAAAAAAAAAAAAAAAAAAAAAAAAAAAAAAACATATACTAAAAACCCTTGATCCGAAGCGATCGCCGCTGCCCGAATCTTGGCCCCGAACCGCCGATAAAAAAGGAAAACAAAAGACAAAATAAGAAAAGAAAAGAAAATACGAAAAAGAAAGAAAATCATAAGAAGGAAAATAAGGAAAAAAACGAAAGAAGATAAATAAGAACAGAGAAAAGGAGGCAGAAGAGGAGGAAGAGGAGGCAGAAGAGGAGGAAAAGGAGGCAGAAGAGGAGGAAAAGGAGGCAGAAGAGGAGGAAAAGGAGGCAGAAGAGGAGGAAGAGGAGGCAGAAGAGGAGGAAAAGGAGGCAGAAGAGTTGGAAAAGTAAAAAAAGAGGTATGAAAAACGGAAAAAAATTTAGAGGGAAGACAGTGCGAAATGGTGCCAGGTCGTGTTGAGTCGTACGTGTCACAAACTCAACGCTTCGATGACACATTTCGTACGATCGTTATGCTCCAAAACGCTAGCTTCAAAAAAGTGAAATGTGGAAGCGAAACATTTTCCCTTTTTCTTTTTTTTCGTTTTTTTTCCATTTTTTTTTTTCTTTCATTTTTGCTTTTTCTATTTCTTTTCTTTTTTTTCTTTTTCTTTTTTTTTATCTTTTTCTTTTCTTTTTATTTTCTTCATTTTTTTTCTTTTTTTTCTTTTTTTTCTTTTCTTTCTTCTTTTCCATCTTTTTCTTTTTTCTTTTCTTTTCCATTTTTCATTTTTATCTTTTCCATATTTTCTTTTCTTTTCTTTTCTTTTCATTTTTTTTCTTTTCATTTTTTCTTTTCTTTTTATTTTTATTTTCCTTTTTTATTTTCCTTTTATATTTTTTTCCTTCTTTTTATTTCATTTTATTTTTTCTTTTCTATTTGTTCTCTTCTTTCCTTTTTATTTCTTATTTTCCATTTTTTCTTTTCCGTTTTTTTACTTGTTCTTTTTTCTTTTCTTTTCTTTTTCTATCCAATGTTTTTCTTTTCTTTTCTTTTCTTTTCCTTTCCATTTTTTCCTTTCTTTTCTTTTCATTTTCTTTTTCTCTTCCTTTTTAAAAAAAAATCTTCTTTTCTTTTCTTTTTCTTTCCTTCTTTTTTTTTCTGTTTCCTCAGCGGTTTACGAGGGTAGCGAACATTACTTTCATTTCTGACACGGTGCAGGATTCAAGGAGGGGGGGGGGGGGGGAGATAGAGGAGGGGAGGGGAGGGGGAGGGGTGGCTAAAGAGGCGGGGGAAAGGGAGAGGGAGTGGGGGGAGGGGAGGGAGGGAGAAGAGAGGGAGGGGAGGGGAGAGAAGAAGGGGAGAGAAGAAGGGGAGAGAAGAAGGGGAGGGGAAAGAGGCGAGGGAGGGGGAGG
>NC_091582.1:9613687-9616187 GCF_042767895.1 Penaeus vannamei
ATAAGAGGAAGTGTATGGGGTATAGAATAAATATGAACAAATATGCAGAAAATGAATAAATATGCAATAAATAGGTAAATAAAGAAAAAAAATAAAGAATAACAAGATGTCAGTGTCTTATGTCCAGTAGTTTAGGAGATCAATGAACTTTAAGATAAAATACATCATGGGAGAGCAATAAAATCCGGATCTCATTCTCTCTCTCTTTTCTTTTCTCTCTCTCTATCTCTTTTTTTTCTCTTTCCGTCACTTTCTCTCTCTCTCTCTCTCTCTCTCTCTCTCTCTCTCTCTCTTTCACACACACGCACTTTAATTCTTCTCGCCCTTACCGCCTTTCTCTCTCCCTCACTATTCTCTCTCTCACTCACCCACTCACTTACTTAATTACTTTCTCTCTCTCTCTCTCTCTCTCTCTCTCTCTCTCTCTCTCTCTCTCACACACACACACACACACACACACACACACACACACACACACACACACACACACTCATTCACTCTCTTACTCATTCACTCTCTTACTCACTCACTCTCTCACTCACTCACTCAGTCACTCTCTCTCACCGAATACATCATGGGAGAGTACTTATGGTCTAAAATCCGCATCAGAAGTCAACTTACTGCAGGAACGTTCACTTTTGTAGATTGGTTTGTCTGTCTTCGCTCGCCGCATTGGCTGTCTGTCTGCATGTGTCTCTTTGTCTTAGCCTATGAATGTCTGTCTTTGTACCCCTGTCTGCCTGTCTGTTTATCAGCCTGTATTTCTCTGTCTTTATCTAGAAAAGCTCCTCCTGCTTCCCTCTTTATTTTTCCTTATTTTTTTTTTCTCTCTCTCTGCATGTTCGAGTGTTTGTCTCCCTCTTCCCCTCCTCTATTTCTTCTATACCTCTTCCTCCTCTCTCCCTTCTTTCCCCCACCTCTCCTCCTCCCTCCTTTTCCCCTATTCTCTCCCCTCTCTCCTTCCCTCCACCTTCCCCTCTTTCCCCTTTCTCTCCTTCCTCTCATCTCTCCCTTCCCTTCTTCCTCCCATCTCTCCCTTCTCTCCTTTCTCCCATCTCTCCCCCTCCCTCTTTACCACCTACCTCACCCCTCCCTCTATCCCCCCTACCTCTCCCTGTCCCTCTTTCCCCCACCTCTCCTACCATCCTTCCCCCACCTCTGCTCCCCCTCCTTCCCCCACCTCTCCCCCCATACCCTCCTTTCCCCCACCTCTACTCTCCCCTCCCTCCTTCCTCCCACTTCTCCTCTCCCCTCCCTCCTTCCTCCCACTTCTCCTCTCCCCTACGTCCTTCCCCCCACCTCTTCCATACCGTCCTTTTCCTCCCACCTCACCCCTTCCCTCCTTTCTCCCACTTCTCGTCTACCCTCCCTCCTTCCCCCCACCTCTCCCCCCCCCCTTCCCCTTCTCGACGGCGCGAGGTCCTGCTCCAGAAGTCGCCTAAGACAGCGAACATCTCCAGCGATGCCACGAGCACAATACCCTAGCTGGGGGTGGGGGTTGGGGTGGGGTGGGGGGGTGAAGGCGTCATAGCACCTACATTAGCATTCTGGTCCGACCTGCGCTGGCGGTGGTGGTGGGGAGGGGGGGAGAGAGAGGGGAGAAGGGGGGGTAGCAAGGCCGAAGGGAAGGGGAACAGGAAGATGGGGATGAGGGGGGGAGTGAAGAAAGAAGAGGATAAAGAAGCGGCGGAAAGGGGGGAGTATGAGGAGAAATAATAAGAGGAAGAGAAGGGGATAGCGGAGGAGGAGGGGGAGAAAGAATTGAAAGCAAAAGAGATGAAATAGGAGATGGAGACGAAGGAGGAGGAGGAGGAGTTAGTGAGGAAGGAGATAGAAAGAAGAAAAGAAAAGTAGAAAATACGAAAGAAAGGGGTGTATGATGAAGGGATACAAAAAGGAGAAAGAGGAAAATAGAAAGAAATATACGAAGTGGGGATTGAAATGCTTCAAGAGATAAAGGAACTCAGAAGTATATAGAAAATATGAAACAAAGGAAGCTGAGAATAAAGGAAGAGAAAGGGGAGGAGGAGAAATGAAGCGGCAGTAGATTATGAAAGAACAGAAAAACGGCAGAATGAAGAGAAAAGGTGAAGCAAGACATCAAAAGGAGAATAAACGAGAAAATAAAGAATATGAGAGAAGGAGGAATATGAAAGGAGGAGAAAAAAGAAGGAATATGAGAGGAGGAGAAAAAGGAGGAACATGAGAGGAGGAGAAAAAAGGAGGAATATGTGAGTAGGAGAAAGAAGAAGGAGGAAGAGGCGGAGGATAAATATGAGAAGGAGAAGGAGAATAAAGTACAGGACCATAGCTATAAGGAGGACCAGATAAAGGTTGAGGTTGAGGGGGGGGGGGTGAAGAGGGAAAGGAGGAGATACTGGTCCAGGCAGCTTTGTGCTGTGCTCCCCCCCACCCCCACCCCCACCCCATCCGCCTACCCTCATCCACACAACCCTTTTCCCCCTCCCCCACCATACGCCGGCCATACCCCTCCCCCAAC
>NC_091582.1:9628687-9636187 GCF_042767895.1 Penaeus vannamei
CACTCTCTCTTTCTCTCCCTCTCTTTCTTTATTATTCTCTCTGTCCCTCTCACTTTTCCTCCCCGTCCCCCCTCTCAATATTTCGCTCTTGCTCTTTCACTTAATTCTTTCACCCCCTCTCTATCCCCGCCCCTCTCTCTGCCACTATCCATTACACGCAAACGTACATCTTCCTTCGCACACGAAAAACCAATTGCAATAGAAGAACAAAAGAACGATTCTTAAAAAAGGCAAAAAAACAGAGTACGAAAGGAGGGGATGGGAGAGGAAGGAGACAGGGCAGGGGAGAGAGAGAGAGGGAGGAGGCAGGGAAAGAAAGGGAAAGGGGCAGGGAAGAGGGGAATAGAAGAGGCAGGGCAGTGGGAAAGAAAGGGGCAGTGAAGGAACAGGGCACGAGAGAGGGGAGGGGGTGGGGCGACGGGGTAGGAGAGATGAGAAAGAGGGACCGAGGCAGGGCAGCAGTGAGGGGGAAAAGGGGGCAGGGCAGGAGAGAGGGGAAGGGAGGGGGCAGGACGGGAGAGAGGGGAAGGGAGGGGGCAGGGCAGGAGAGAGAGGAGAAGGGAGGGGCAGGACAGGAGAGAGGGGGAAGGGAGGGGGCAGGGCAGGAGAGAGGGGAAGGGAGGGGCAGGGCAGGAGAGAGGAAGGAAGGGAGAGAGGGGCAGGAGAGAGGAGGGAAGGGGGAGAGGGGCAGGAGAGAGGAAGGAAGGGAGAGAGGGGCAGGAGAGAGGAGGGAAGGGAGGGGCAGGGCAGGAGAGGAGAAGGGAGGGGGCAGGAGAGGGGAAGGGAGAGGGCAGGAGAGAGGAGAAGGGAGGTGGTAGGAGAGAGGAGAAGGGAGGGGGCAGGAGAGAGGGGAAGGGAGGGGGCAGGGCAGGAGAGAGGGAAGGAAAAATCACAAACGAGGCCCAGGCAATCACACTAATCACGCGATCAATGAGAGACTCGGAAAAGGCCAAGAAGCAGCCCCGTAATGTGTGCGAAAAGAGGTTGTGAGGCGATGCCGAGGGAGGTGGGATGAGGAAGGAGGCTGTGGGAAGAGGGAGGAGGCTGTGGGATGAGGAAGGAGGCTGTGGGATGAGGGAGGAGGCTGTGGGATGAGGGAGGAGCCTGTGGGATGAGGGAGGAGGCTGTGGGATGAGGGAGGAGGCTGTGGGATGAGGGAGGAGGCTGTGGGATGAGGGAGGAGCCTGTGGGATGAGGGAGGAGGCTGTGGGATGAGGGAGGAGGCTGTGGGATGAGGGAGGAGGCTGTGGGATGAGGGAGGAGCCTGTGGGATGAGGGAGGAGGCTGTGGGATGAGGGAGGAGGCTGTGGGATGAGGAAGGAGGCTGTGGGATGAGGGAGGAGGCTGTGGGATGAGGAAGGAGGCGGTGGGATGAGGGAGGAGGCTGTGGGATGAGGAAGGAGGCTGTGGGATGAGGGAGGAGGCTGTGGGATGAGGGAGGAGGCTGTGGGATGAGGAAGGAGGCTGTGGGATGAGGGAGGAGGCTGTGGGATGAGGAAGGAGGCTGTGGGATGAGGGAGGAGGCTGTGGGATGAGGGAGGAGGCTGTGGGATGAGGGAGGAGGCTGTGGGATGAGGGAGGAGGCTGTGGGATGAGGAAAGAGGCTGTGGGATGAGGGAGGAGGCTGTGGGATGAGGAAGGAGGCTGTGGGATGAGGGAGGAGGCTGTGGGATGAGGGAGGAGGCTGTGGGATGAGGAGGAGGCTGTGGGATGAGGGAGGAGGCTGTGGGATGAGGGAGGAGGCTGTGGGATGAGGGAGGAGGCTGTGGGATGAGGGAGGAGCCTGTGGGATGAGGGAGGAGGCTGTGGGATGAGGGAGGAGGCTGTGGGATGAGGAAGGAGGCTGTGGGATGAGGAGGAGGCTGTGGGATGAGGGAAGGAGGCTGTGGGATGAGGGAGGAGGCTGTGGGATGAGGGAGGAGGCTGTGGGATGAGGGAGGAGGCTGTGGGATGAGGAAGGAGGCTGTGGGATGAGGGAGGAGGCTGTGGGATGAGGGAGGAGGCTGTGGGATGAGGAAGGGGCTGTGGGATGAGGGAGGAGGCTGTGGGATGAGGGAGGAGGCTGTGGGATGAGGGAGGAGGCTGTGGGATGAGGGAGGAGGCTGTGGGATGAGGAAGGAGGCTGTGGGATGAGGGAGGAGGCTGTGGGATGAGGAAGGAGGCTGTGGGATGAGGGAGGGAGGCTGTGGGATGAGGGAGGAGGCTGTGGGATGAGGGAGGAGGCTGTGGGATGAGGGAGGAGGCTGTGGGATGAGGGAGGAGGCTGTGGGATGAGGGAGGAGCCTGTGGGATGAGGGAGGAGGCTGTGGGATGAGGGAGGAGGCTGTGGGATGAGGAAGGAGGCTTTGGGATGAGGGAGGAGGCTGTGGGATGAGGAAGGAGGCTGTGGGATGAGGAAGGAGGCTGTGGGATGAGGGAGGAGGCTGTGGGATGAGGGAGGAGGTTGTGGGATGAGGAAGGAGGCTGTGAGTTGAGGGAGGAGGCTGTGGGATGAGGGAGGGGGCTGTGTGATGAGGAAGGAGGCTGTGGGATGGGGGAGGGGGGTGTGGGATGAGGAAGGAGGCTGTGAGTTGAGGGAGGAGGCTGTGGGATGAGGGAGGAGGCTGTGGGATGAGGGAGGAGGCTGTGGGATGAGGAAGGAGGCTGTGGGATGAGGGAGGAGGCTGTGGGATGAGGGAGGAGGCTGTGGGATGAGGGAGGAGGCTGTGGGATGAGGAAGGAGGCTGTGGGATGAGGGAGGAGGCTGTGGGATGAGGGAGGAGGCTGTGGGATGAGGAAGGAGGCTGTGGGATGAGGGAGGAGGCTGTGGGATGAGGGAGGAGGCTGTGGGATGAGGGAGGAGGCTGTGGGATGAGGGAAGGAGGCTGTGGGATGAGGGAGGAGGCTGTGGGATGAGGAAGGAGGGTGTGGGATGAGGGAGGAGGCTGTGGGATGAGGGAGGAGGCTGTGGGATGAGGAAGGAGGCTGTGGGATGAGGGAGGAGGTTGTGGGATGAGGAAGGAGGCTGTGAGTTGAGGGAGGAGGCTGTGGGATGAGGGAGGAGGCTGTGGGATGAGGAAGGAGGCTGTGGGATGAGGGAGGAGGTTGTGGGATGAGGAAGGAGGCTGTGAGTTGAGGAGGAGGCTGTGGGATGAGGAAGGAGGCTGTGGGATGAGGGAGGAGGTTGTGGGATGAGGAAGGAGGCTGTGAGTTGAGGGAGGAGGCTGTGGGATGAGGGAGGAGGCTGTGTGGGATGAGGAAGGAGGCTGTGGGATGAGGAAGGAGGCTGTGGGATGAGGGAGGAGGCTGTGGGATGAGGGAAGGAGGCTGTGGGATGAGGAAGGAGGCTGTGGGATGAGGGAGGAGGCTGTGGGATGAGGAAGGAGGCTGTGGGATGAGGAAGGAGGCTGTGGGATGAGGAAGGAGGCTGTGGGATGAGGAGGAGGCTGTGGGATGAGGAAGGGAGGCTGTGGGATGAGGGAGGAGGCTGTGGGATGAGGAAGGAGGCTGTGGGATGAGGAAGGAGGCTGTGGGATGAGGAAGGAGGGTGTGGGATGAGGGAGGAGGCTGTGGGATGAGGGAGGAGGCTGTGGGATGAGGGAGGAGGCTGTGGGATGAGGAAGGAGGCTGTGGGATGAGGGAGGAGGCTGTGGGATGAGGAAGGAGGCTGTGGGATGAGGGAGGAGGATGTGAGATGAGGGAGGAGGTTGTGGGATGAGGAAGGAGGCTGTGGGATGAGGGAGGAGGCTGTGGGATGAGGGAGGAGGCTGTGGGATGAGGGAGGAGGCTGTGGGATGAGGGAGGAGGCTGTGGGATGAGGGAGGAGGCTGTGGGATGAGGGAGGAGGCTGTGGGATGAGGAAGGAGGCTGTGGGATGAGGGAGGAGGCTGTGGGATCAGGAAGGAGGCTGTGGGATGAGGAAGGAGGCTGTGGGATGAGGAAGGAGGCTGTGGTATGAGGGAGGAGGCTGTGGGATGAGGAAGGAGCCTGTGGGATGAGGGAGGAGGCTGTGGGATCAGGAAGGAGGCTGTGGGATAAGGGAGGAGGCTGTGGGATGAGGAAGGAGGCTGTGGGATGAGGGAGGAGGCTGTGGGATGAGGAAGGAGGCTGTGGGATGAGGGAGGAGGCTGTGGGATGAGGAAGGAGGCTGTGGGATGAGGGAGGAGGCTGTGGGATGAGGGAGGAGGCTGTGGGATGAGGAAGGAGGCTGTGGGATGAGGGAGGAGGCTGTGGGATGAGGAAGGAGGCTGTGGGATGAGGGAGGAGGCTGTGGGAGATGGAGCGATGTTGTGGGATGAGGAAGGAGGCTGTGGGATGAGGGAGGCTGTAGGATGGGGAAGGAGGCTGTGGGATGAGGAAGAAGGCTATAGGATGAGAAAAGAGGCTGTGTGATGAGGAGGGAGGCTGTGAAATGAGCAGTAAGGCTGTGGAGCGAGGAGGGAAGGAGAGATGAGGGATGGAAAGGGAAACTGTGAGATGAGGAGGCAGGCCGCCGGTTGATATGGGCTGTGAGATGAGGAGGAACGCTTGAGATGAGGATGTGATAGCGGGGATGAACCAGATGCCAAGACCTGAGATAATGAGAAGGATTAGGCAGCATATCCTCGCTCTTTCTTTGCCTCGCACTTGCATCTTCACTGAATGACCTCGTGATGCTGCAAGTGTGAGACAGAGGGCCAAAAAATGCAATGGACTTAAAAGCAACCGTAGAAATAAGAACATTTTTAGTCGCAGGGTAATTACGGTCCATTTTGCAACTGAATGCCAAAATTCATACCATCTTGGAGGAATGTGTAAGCAACTCAGAGATGTCATTAAAGTACGATTACGTTCATTTTTATACACAGGCAGGGAATAATGGAATCTTTTTTATTTTACTTCTCTTTATTCCGCTGTCGTGGTTATTATAATTAAAATCACAGAAAAAAATGTGAAACAAAATGCGTCGAAAAATTACAGTGAAGACGTCACAATAGCCGTGGTTCCCGAAATTACCATTATTCTTTCACTCTACAAAAAAAAAAAAAAAATCTTGCCCCACATCATAATCTACGAAAGCAACATTATTAGAGCTAATATTTTTCTCCATTACGACATCCCCTTTTAAGGAAAAAATAAAGTAGAAAAGGAAGAAGACGGAGAGAAAAACATTCCTTAATATCGCCCGGTCCGAAAAAGCCCTCCTGCTGCGGAAAGGACACCTTTAAAGGGCGCTGAAAAGGAAAAGAAAGTGAAGAAGAAGATGAAGAAGTAGTAGCTGTGAAAGATGAAGAAGAAGAAGAAGGAGGAAGAGAAGGAAGAAGGAGGAGAGAGAGAGGGAAAGGGAGAGGGAGGGAAAGGGAGAGGGAGGGAAAGGGAGAGAGAGGGAAAGGGAGAGAGAGGGAGAGAGAGGGAGGGAGAGAGAGAGAGAGAGAGAGAGAGAGAGAGAGAGAGAGAGAGAGAGAGAGAGAGAGAGAGAGAGAGAGAGAGAAGAGAGAGAAAGAGAGAGAGAGAGAGAGAGAAAGAGAAAGAGAGAGCGAGAGAGCGAGAGAGCGAGAGAGAGAGAGAGAGAGAGAGAGAGAGAGAGAGAGAGAGAGAGAGAGAGAGAGAGAGAGAGAGAGAGAAAGAGAAAGAGAAAGAGAGAGAGAAAGAGAAAGAGAAAGAGAAAGAGAAAGAGAAAGAGAAAGAGAGAGAGAGAGAGAGGGAGAGGGAGAGGGAGAGGGAGAGGGAGAGAGAAAGAGGGGTGGGGGAGAGTTGGGAAACCATGCAACGCTTCAAAAACAGTGTCGCACAGTACGCGTTTTGACTGATAAGCAAACTCGCATTGTCTTTTTAACCAAGTGCAATTCCCTTCATGATCAGTGCTTTCGAAAGCATTTACTGGCGTAATTCACCTCACTGTCAAAATCTGCCTGAAAGCGAAAGGAAGGAAGAAAGACAGAAAGAAAGAAAGGAAGAAAGACAGAAAGAAAGAAAGAAAGAAAATAAGGTCGGCACAACAGAATCTGGCAATGTTTGCTTTTGTTCTTGTTCTTGTGGGTTTTGCTTGCTTGCTCGAACGTGATTGATGAGCCATTCTAGCACTTGCAAACACACACACACGCACACACACACATGTACATACTCTCTCTATCTTTTTTATTCTCTCTCCCTCTCACTCCCTTTCGCTCACGAGTATACATAAGCAACATTAACATACACACACGCACATACACATACACATGCACATACTCTCTCTATCTTTTTTTTATTCTCTCTCCCTCTCACTCCCTTTCGTTCACGAGTATACATACACAACACGCACACACACACGCACACACACACACACACACACAGTTCAGCAATATATAGTTACGTTTTACGTGTACGAGTCTGTGCGTGCAAGCATGCGTGTGTAAATATATAATTCAGAATCTTGGTATAATTTTAGCTAATGGCATGAACTTTCCCTATAAAAAAGAAAACAAAAATCGCCTCACGAGACCCAACTTTTAGATGTCCGCCACCATGACGTCATTTTCGGTGCAGCATCATGCATGTTTATTTGCTCGTCTACCCGTGTGCATTAAACGTGCGCGTGGATACATACCCTATATGCGTACATAAGTGTGCGTGTCCGTGAATTCGCGTACATACGAGCCCGTTGCGTAAACGAAGTCGAGGGCTATGTAGGTGACCTCTCTGACGTCATCAAGTCACAAAGGGTGCAGGGATCACAGTCACACACCAGTCCCCGGCTCTCTCGCGCTCCCAGACTGTCACTTTTTTCTTTCACTCATTTTTGTCGTGTTTTCTTTGCTCCTTAGATCGGGCTCGGGTGCAGGGAATGGAACAAGGAGGGGATGAAACGGAGGGAAGGAGAGGGGAAGAGAGAAGGAAGGAAGAATAGAGGGGAAGGTAGGATGAGAGAGAGAGAGAGAGAGAGAGAGAGTGATATCGAGAGAGAGAGAGAGAGAGAGAGAGAGAGAGAGAGAGAGAGAGAGAGAGAGAGAGAGAGAGAGAGAGAGAGAGAGAGAGAGAGAGAGAGAGAGAGAGAGAGAGAGAGAGAGAGAGAGAGAGTGAGAGAGAGAGAGAGAGTGAGATCGAGAGAGAGAGAGAGAGAGAGAGAGAGAGAGAGAGAGAGAGAGAGAGAGAGAGAGAGAAAATAAAGATTTTAAAGGAAGGACAACAAAGCGGCAACCCAATAACATACGCAATAAATCTTTAGGCCTAAACAAAAAGAAAATTTGAGCAGCGACATGGAAAACAAAACATCAAAAACAGCAAACAAGCACACAAGACATAACATGAGGAATAAATAGCGGGAAAATACAAGGATTGTGTTTAGAAATTCACACACACACACACGTACTCTCTCTCTCTCTCTCTCTCTCTCTCTCTCTCTCTCTCTCTCTCTCTCTCTCTCTCTCTCTCTCTCTCTCTCTCTCTTCCTTCCTTCATTTCTCTCTCCTTTCAATTCTGTCTTCCTTCCTTCAATTCTCTCTTCCTTCCTCCATCTCTCTCTTCCTTCCACCATTTATCTCTTCCTTCCTCCATCTCTCT
>NC_091582.1:9656187-9661187 GCF_042767895.1 Penaeus vannamei
AAGACAGAAGAGGAAAAGAGAATAACCAAGAAAATAAAGAAAGAAAGAATGTAAAATAAGCAAAGGAAGCACAAGGAGAGAGAGAATAAACAGCACAGGAAAATAAAAAGAAAGTAAAAGAAATAAAGACGGGACACTAGAGAAAATAAGAATAAAAGGAAAAGAAGGGCGAGAAAAAAAATAAAAATAAAGTAAAAGGGGAAAGGAAAACGAACAAGAGAAGAAAAGAGGAAAGGAGAAAAGACAGAAGAGGAGAAGAGAATAACCAAGAAAAGGAAGAAAGAATGGAAAGTAAGCAAGGGAAGCAGAAGAGGAGAGAGAACAAACAACACAGGAAAATAAAAAGAAAGTAAAAGAAATTAAGAAGAGAGACGGGACACTAGAGAAAATAAGAATGATAAAAGGAAAAGAAGGGTGATAAAATAGAAAAAATAAAGAAGAAGAAAAGGGCAAAGGAAAACGAACGAGAGGAAAAGAGAGAAGAGGAAAAGAGGACAGGAGATAAGACAGAAGAGGAAAAGAAAATCACCAAGAAAATAAAGAAAGAAAGAATGGAAAATAAACAAAGGAAGCAGAAGGGAAGAGAGAATAAACGAAAAAAAGAAAAAAGTAAAAGAAAAAAAAGAAACTAGAGAAACAGAAAAGAATAAAAAATATAAAAATGGAGTGAAAACAAAACCATAAGTAAAGAAGAAGAATGAAAGGGGAAAGGAAAACGGAAAGAGAGGGAAAGAGGAAATGAGATAAGACCGATAAACAGGGATGTCGCACGCGCTGTCAAAAACAGTCAATGAAAACTTTTTTACATTTTTATCATCACTTAATTTCCCTTTTCCCTCTCCTCACGTGGGAAACTGAAATAACGGATATAAATTTCGTATTTTAGATTTTATCATCATTTTTTTTTTTTTTACGAATAGATTAAAAAATAGAGAAAAGTTATGATGCTAGGGTGGGGGGGTGGGGGGTGGGGGTGGGGGAGGGGGGGATGAAGGAGAGGGTAGGTTAAAGCATTACAGAATATTGGAATTAATGAGATATGATAATGCTGGCATAGATATTGGGAATGGAGATGGTGATGGAAAGGATAATGATGATTGATGATGATGATGATGATAATGATGACGATGATGATAATGACGATGACGACGACGATGATGATCATGATATCGATGACAATGACAATGATGATGATTATGATGACGACGATGATGAAAATGATAGTGATGACCATGATATGAATGAGGAGAATAAACACGAAGATAAAATCAAAAGTGAACAATGATTTCATCCACAGATGGCGACAAAACAATTGACGACACACATAGCAACAACAGCAACAACAACAACAAGAGACACGTCAACAAAACCAAAAACTAATGATGATAACAAATGAAAATGACAATAATAACAATGATAATGCCTAAGCAACCCCTAGCCCATCACGAGGGTCAGATAATGATGACTTCTATGGCGCGAATCGTCGAACAGTACTCCGAGCCTCGACCACCACATCGGTCTCTCGCGCTCTCTCGCTTTCGCCCGCTTTCGGACACATCGGCGACTCTGGCCTTGTTGCTAGGGAAATATTTAGGGGGAAAGAGAGAAAGGCGAGGAATGAGATTCGGGGGGAAAAGGGAGGAAAGGTGGGGAATGATGAAGGGGAAATAAGGGGAATGAGGGAAAGGAAAGAAGAGGGAGGAGGAATAAGCGGAGGCAATGGGAAAAACGAGAGACGGAAGGTAAGAAAAGGGAAGGATGTCGAGAGGAAATGGGAGGAAAGAAGAAAAGACGAGGGGGAGGAAAGGGGGAAAGAGGAGATGTGATTTCGGGAAAACAAGGGAGAAAATATTTGGAAAAGGAAAAAGAAAAATGAGGAAAATGAGAATAAGAGGAACGAGGAAGAAAATAAACTGGGAAAATGGGAGCGACGAAGTGAAATCGAGGAGAAGAGAAGACGGGGAAAGGAAGAGGACAAAGGGACGTATGAGGAACAGCTAAATAGGAGAGGAAACGAGACAGACGATGAGAAAGTGGTATATGAAACACACACACAGACACACACAGACACACACAGACACACACACACACACACACACATACGCACATAAACACACGCACATAAACACACGCACACACACGCACGCACGCACACACACACACACACACACACACACATACATACATACATACATATATATATATATATATATATATATATATATATATATATATATATATATATATAAATATATATATATAAACATATACATATATATATATATATATATATATATATATATATATATATATAGAGAGAGAGAGAGAGAGAGAGAGAGAGAGAGAGAGAGAGAGAGAGAGAGAGAGAGAGATGATGGAAAAGATGGAAAATGTAACAAAACTCTTAAAGATAACATTACAAAGAGGGACTGAAGGTAGGCGTGAATACGCGGGGAAGAAAAAGAGGAAAATTAGGATTAGGAGGAAAAAAACGAAACAGAATAACTAGAACTGCGAAAGCGAGATCACAAAAAAACTACAAAAAAAATATAGAGAAGGGAAGCGATAAATGCAAACAGACGGGGAGAAACGGGGATAGAGCAAAACCAAAAAAAAAGAAAAAAAAGAAAAAACGAGACATGATGAATAAAGCGTACAGAGAATGAGAGAATCAAAGAATCGGAAAGGAGGAGGAGGAGGGGGGGGGAGGGAGGGAGGGAGGGAAAGGCAGAGGAAACGAAAAGGTGGGCAGGCTCGATCACCCGCCCACACGCACCACCAACACCTCCTGCTCTGCCACCACAACTTTAACGCAGCATTCTGGCGTCACAGGTTCCTCGCCCCTAGTACTCCACCCCCCCCCCTCCCTCCCTTCCCCTCTCTCTCTTCCTCCCCTCCCTCCCTCCCTTTCCCTCTCTCCCTCCCTCCCTTTCCCTCTCTTCCTCCCTCCCCCCTTTTCCCTATTCCGCCCCCATCACCTACTCTTTACTATGTGTTTCTTCGCAGCGCAGAAGGTGCGGATGGTGGAAGGGTTGAATTTGGAGACGGAATTAAAAGCACGCACATGCACATACACACACACACATACATACACACATAAACACATACACACACAAACTCACATACACATACACACAAACTCGCGCGTGCACATACATACATTTCAGAGAGAGAGAGAGAGAGAGAGAGAGAGAGAGAGAGAGAGAGAGAGAGAGAGAGAGAGAGAGAGAGAGAGAGAGAGAGAGAGAGAGAGAGAGGAATAAGCGGAAAGGGTACAGTCAAAAAGTAACGAGACAAAAAATACAAGGAAAACAGAATAAACAAGAAAAGAAGGACCACAAACAACCCCCTCCTACGCACATAAACACTCACATACACAGACACAGCTAATTAAGTGTACACAGCGACAATAACATCAACGGTATTGACCAAACGATAGACACTGGGAAGAAGATGAAAAGAAAAGAAAAAAAGAAGAAAAAAAAAACACGCCATCAAAACACACCCAATCAACGAGCAGGAATAAGTGCGTTTAAGAAAAGGGAGTCAAAGGAAACGCACGTCATACCCCCTTCCCTACCCCAACCCCCCCTCCCTCTCCTTCCCTCCACCCCATCCCTTGCCTTTTCCAACCCCCCTCCCCCTCCCTCCCTTATCTCCCTCCCCTCCACGTCCCCATCCCTTCGTCCCACCCCCTCCCCCTCCCCTCACTTTCCCGCTCCCTCCAACCATTTCAAGGTGACGAACCCCGCTATTACGGACACTTGCAGTTGCACGCTCAATACGGTACTGCAATCACTTCAGAATCAAAACACATCACTTTAATGACACCACTTACGCCGTCTCGGTGCAGCGAAGGTCGGAGATTCAAGTAAATTGGCGGAGAAAAAAATATATATTAGAAGGAAATTTTGGGGAAGAAAGTGTACAAATGTGTGTTCTTGTTTTGCATATGTTTTTGCTCTTCTTAGAAATACGTATAATGTACTTTGTCACCTGATTTGGGACTGGAGGTAATGGTGATAATAATAATGGTAATGGTAACAGTGATGATGATGATGATGATGATGATGATGATGATGATGATGATGATGACGATGATAATGATGATGATGATGACGATGATAATGATATCAATAATGAAAATGATTATAATGATGATAATATCAATAATGAAAATGATTATGATGACAATGATAATGATATCAATAATGAAAATGATGATGACGATGATAATGATATCAATAATGAAAATGATGATGATAATGATATAACAAATGAAAATGATGAAGACGATGACGATGACGATGATGATGACGATGATAATGATGATCATGATCATGATGGTGATGGTATCAATAATAATGATGATGGTGATGATATCAATATTAATGATGACGGAAACAATAATAATGATAATAATCATTGTCATCATCATATCAAAGCAACTAAGTTATTATAACAATAACATCAATAACAAGATAAAAAAAATCCTTTCTAGACTACAATTACAATCACAGAATTTATCATTAACACTCACAACAGTACCATCATTTCTAATACTTTTTTACACCAAAACGTACACCAACGAGACAACATGACGAGACAACAGCCGTACCAATTACAACGTCACAACCTTAAGAACCACCATATCTCGCATCACCATAATTTTGCCGACGCGTTTCATCCCGCCTTTATCTTGCTCGATCTTCTTGCAGTTGAAAATCACATCATGGCCTCGGAGGGAGAGCATTCCTCAACGCTGACACAATAAGGGACCAATTCTTCGGGTTTCTTTTCTCTCGCGCTCGCTGCCTCACTTTCCTCGCTCGCTTCCGTCTTCGTGTGATATCTCCGTTCCTGGTTCTCCGTGGGTCTGGTATTTCCGTTTTCGTTTTCTCCTTGTCTCCTTGTTCTATTTGTTTCTCTTTCTCTTTTTTTCCTAGTATCTACGTCTCTTCTTTTTCTCTATTCTCTCACTCTCTCTCTCTCTCAATCTC
>NC_091582.1:9681187-9686187 GCF_042767895.1 Penaeus vannamei
AGATAGGACGAATCGCTATGAACTGAATCCTGTTCTGAAATTCTGCTGATAAATAGCTCCTAGGTATAATAAAAGAGCAAACCCTCAAGCTGTACAAGACCGCCACTTAACTCTCCCAAAGTAAATTGCGTTGTGCTGACATCTCGTTAAAATGAAGACGATTCTGAACCTCTTCCAAGAAACACTAAAATATGTACTGGAAGAGATCGCGATAATTATCTGCGCACCACGACACATAAATAGAGAATTTGATTTAAAATATGCATTCATTAAAGTTTCCAAGAGTTTATTTATGTTTGAATTGCTTATTGATCCTGGTATGTGTCCATTAAACAGAATAGACCAGTTTTTACTACTTTTAGCGAGGGAAAGGAGTACCAATATGATCCCTCTTACCTTACCTGTAAACTGTTATCCTCCACTTTAACAATTTTTCATTTGGTCATCCGCCATATTCGACTTTGATCTGCATTCTTTAGAACTCAATTAAACTTACTGATTAAAACTACTGAGAGTTCGAAGGTGTCGTCATTTATAACATTCGTTTCTAAACCACCGACTGAGATTTTCGATTTAACTGAGCGTTAGCATCTACGAAGGCCGGAGACATGATCCCACATCCCAAAAAACATGTAGAACCCGCAACCACTTATTATGCATCTCGAACCGCTTCCTGTGGCTCGCAACAGTACACTTCACACATCAGCTGATCCGGTGACAGGAAGTGTGTGTGGAATCTCCATACAACCTACGTCGTTGCTTCCTTTATTATAAAGAAACGTCGCCGCATTTTCTGGTAAAAACTGATTAATTGAGATTCACAGCGGAAGCAACGACTAAAATATGACATTATTACTACTTCAAGGATCAAGATCATATAATTATTTATTATTATTATTAATTTTTTTTACTTTTCAGGCTTAATATTTTACTATTGCTCTGAACACTAAAATCTACAAATAACATTTTCAAAAATATGAAAGTCCCTTCCACACATCAGGGAGTGTGTAATCCATTGTTTTTAAAAGCAGAATTTACTTCTACATGCTTAAACCAATACTGAAAAGATGTTTAATTATTGTTCACTTTTATACAATCTGTATCTTGCATTTTTATCCCCTTACAGTTTACGTTTAGGTTGCAAGTTAGTATTATGTCATAAAAACGTTACATAGAGTTACATACATAAAGTTCCCTAATTTATTCTGGTAGGTAATGTTTGCAGAACAGCTTCTATCGTGTTTTTTTTTATTACTCTAGTACACGAGCTCCCAACATAGCGGGAACTTTGAGGCCATGGGGCAGCATGGTATTTATGACTTAGAGAAAAACGATCTTGTTTCACCTACAGTATTCACATAAATCATTTATCATTTATCAATAAATTGGAATCTATCCATGTAGTGTTCTTGGCCTATAGTTGCGGCACCATTACACAATCTATGGCTAGCAATAACTAAATATGAAAAGATGCCAGGCACTGAATGGCGCCACGGAGGTCATTATATAATGGTCAGCAGCCACAGAAAAAAAAGGAAACAATTGATTTTGACCTTGAGCACGGACCGAATTCTTACATCATCAAAAGTAGCTGACGAACTATCTAAAAATAGAGCATTTTCTCTACATTTTCTCTTACCTATCAGTTACACATGGTTCTATCTGGAAGGACAAGATAGACACAGAAATACATTCAAATACTATCAGAGGTAAAATTGTTTGCGATCCGGATGGCTTGTTTCCTTTCGCCTGAGTAGTTTCGAACTAGGATTGCGAATGTTCACCTGGCGCCCTTACCCACTCGACCACGGTGATGGCGTACAAGTTGTGATATTAGGGAGATTTTTTATTTCACATATTTGGGGGTATGTGGGCGTGAGTGTATGTGAGTATGTGTATGTGTATGTGTATTGGTGTGTGTATGTGTATGTGTGTATATATGTGTGTGTGTGTGTGTGTGTGTGTGTGTGTGTGTGTGTGTGTGTGTGTGTGTGTGTGTGTGTGTGTGTGTGTGTGTGTGTGTGTGTGTGCGTGCGTGTATGTGTGTGTTTGTGTGTGAGCTTGCGGTATTACTGTGGTAGAGTCCCATACCGAATTTCACTGTACTGAACTTCAAAGCACAAACACCCACGACATACACAAACAAGAGCCAAAGCCTAAGTCTACACAAACAACCGAGTGCGCGTACACATACGTAAACAAACCCGAAAAAAACTTTATGTATTCCTTTTTTTCTCCTTTTTCATCCCGATTACCAAATTTCCCCACATGGAGGCCATGGGGCTACTTTCTGGGGGGCCGTGAAGCAATATGAAAATTAAACTGAATATTATCTCACGTACAGTACATATAAGCATCTCTCATATATCAATAATAAATCTTTATATAAGCGCCCTTGTCCTACAGCTACTGACACCATTACACTTTTCATAACCAGTAACAACTGATTCTGAACAGATGAGTCATTGAACGGGGCCATGAAGACTATTAGATAATGGTCAGGGGCCACAGAATGGAAATGGTTGGGATCCACTGCTCTAGTATATTATCATTATGTAATCCAAAATGTGTACTGTACTTTTTGTATAAGTATCAGGCCTGTCATAAAGATATACAGAATGTAGTTTTCGCTTGGAATTAAGAGCACTAAAGATGAGAACATTGTATATTTTTATTTTCGAATATCAATTTCCATACTTGAAGTTGTCAGCTTTAATATTTCGGTGTATGTGTATCGATAGACTTGCATGCGTGTGTGTGTCTGTGTGCGTCCTTGCGTTCTTGTGTGTGTGTGTGTGTGTGTGTGTGTGTGTGTGTGTGTGTGTGTGTGTGTGTGTGTGTGTGTGTGTCCTTGCGTTCGCGTCTGCATGCGTTTATCATAGAAATAACTCATGCTGAAATAGCACAAAACTCTTTATTGAGTTCTAAAAGTCTAGTTGCCTGGTTAGTTTCGAAAATATAAGCCTACATATCTTTGATATATAAGATGAGTAGTAACAAAGTTAAGATAAACTTTTCTGAACTGGTTGTAAGAACTGCCATACTGACCGGATGCTGTCATCTCTGCCTTGCACCTTTAACCCTTACTGGGAATGGTTTTATAAGCAGCATAGAATCTGCATTTCCGGAAAATCTCCCCGTATGACAGTGGTATTTACCTGCTTGTTCGACACCCTAATTGATGATAAAGATAAAGCAACAAGTTAAAATGTTATGCTCTACACATTTAAGTTGACATTATCAAGACACGTTTGGGAAGTAATGTTGTAGGCCTATTTCAACACCAAATAAAAACCTGGTAGCGAAACGAGAACGAAAAAATAGAAGGATACCACGCTGGTTTATTGAGCACGCAAAAAAAAAGTATAAATCTCCACGGCATGGCATATGAATCACTCGACCCACACAGCAGGAGTTCCTAGTCAATCTGTAGTTGTCCCCCAGCTGCTACATATCCTCCCTGGCGTGGAACAATCGAGGGCAGGGAGAGATGTTCCATTGCTTCCTAGTGGCGTCTACGCTGCGTAGCGTAAAACGAGCGACTGGTGAAAAGAATTGTTAGAACGTATTGACTGGTCTGTGGTCGAGAACCGTGATAGTCATTATAGTTGTATCACTATATCATCTTTTGTGTCCGGTGAATTGATGAAGAGTGTTAAATATCCGTGTTAGTCAGCGGCAGTAATAATGCAATATACAACAAGTGTATTGATAATGATAATCCTGATGAGAAGGACAGCGATCATTGCGATACAAAGAATATGTTATATATAAGTTATCCCTATCAAATTTCCATTTTCTTTGGTGCTTAGAAATGAAGGATAGTTCGTAGGACAGACTTAAAGCGTTCTAAGCAGGGGAACGCTTGGGCAAGAATTCTTGCCGATAGGCCAAGAACTGTACCGTTCCCTGCTTAAAACATTGTCCAAGGCAGGCAAGCCTTGTTCAGTGATGCCAGACTTGTGGAAGTGTCTTTCTGTAAAGTACAAATCCTTGGAGAGCATAGAAAAGTCAAAATAGCACACAGCATATACATATTTGGGTTTTAAAAGCGATAGACAAGTATTTCCATCAACAATCTCGGAGAGGGATAAGTTATGCATAAGTTGAGGGTGTAGTTTCTTTGGCGGTTAGTAACAGTTTGAGTGCGCAGTTCAAAACATCTGACAAGCTAGCGCCGTATCAAGAAGTCAGAGGAGTAAGTAAATCAACCCTAATAGCTTAACAAAGCACAATATTTTCTCCTATATTCATATAAAACGCCTCTAAAACAGTGACACACACTTCCGATGGGCAACCCTTACACTCTGACGTGCTATCAAAACAAATGAACATCCCTGAATTAAAATATAGGCCTACCTATTCCCATATATCCGATTTTATACAATATCAACAGAAGAATGTTGCTAGAAATTCTCAGTTTTTTTACCTGAAATATTCTTTATTTCATAGAATACCAGATGTATTCTCGATTTAGAGAGACGAGGAGTTTAAAAGTAAGAGGTGAATTGTTCGTCTTATAATGATTTATGATTTATAAGCAAAAAACTTTTCATTCCCATAATCTCTATTATCTCCTTTCGTTTTTATTTATTTGCAGTTCCTTTGAATATGATTTTATGGAAATTACAGAATCAGATACCGTGAAAAAAAGGATTTCTATGATAAAATATTAAGCGGAAATCTTGGTCAACGCCTGCATTCGAAGGATTGTGACCAGTACGGTACGCGAACGATGCTCTTGCCATGGTGACGGTACACCGCTTGACTTAGCAAGCGCAAGTGTAGCCATCTACGGGGGTCGCTTGGGAAAGCAAGCGAGAGTCTTGTTATCAAGAAAAAAGTCTTGAGATTTTAGGCAAGAACTCTCCCTGCTTAAAACGCTGAAGTCTCAAAAATAGACTCGTGTGACTTATCCCTTTTTGATTCTGTCACGTATTTTACCTTTTGACAAAGCTGGAAACTGTTGTACTTCATAAATGAAACATCCAAAGACAGAA
>NC_091582.1:9721187-9728687 GCF_042767895.1 Penaeus vannamei
CTGGAGCTTAGAAGAGGATAAAGATGGTTTATGATAATCTCAGTAGTTCTGGTCGCAGGGAAAAGTAGACAGAATCAACAATAGCATTTAAAAACGGGAGAAAATGAATAAACAAAACACTTTCCTGATCCATCTTCATGGATGATAATTGAGGAAACAGGTGGCCATACGAGTATATAAATACAATCTCACTGTTACATTAAAGCGTTTCAATTCAATGCGAAATGCAAGGCAAACCATAAACCTTAACTCATTCAAATGCAAAGGCTAATGGTAGTAAAATCGCAATAAAGTATAGACGCAATAAAGAATTAATCGGTTGTTTTGAATCGAAGCCAATCAGTATAAAAGCATGGGATTCCATTAACAGGGGTTGAGTCCCTTGCGTTAAAGGATTGAGACGTGATGCTCATCCCCGAGTGAGAACTTAGCTAAATGAGCATCTTTGAGGCAAATTCTCGTAAAAGATGAAGGTTCTTTTAAAATTATTTTCTTGTTTCCTTGTTTCTTTTTAGCGATTTAACAAGATTTTGATTTGATTTTTTAAAGGAAGACGTTTAATCGGATATTGTTTTTTGTTTCCTCTTTCTTTGTCTGAGACTTTATCTGACTGTCTGTTTCTGTTAATTTCTCTTCTCTCTTCCCCCCTCCCTCTCTCTCTCTCACTCTCTCCTCCTCCCCTTCTCTCTCTCCGTCCCTCTCTCTCTCTCTCTCTCTCTCTCTCTCTCTCTCTCTCTCTCTCTCTCTGTCTCTCTCTCTCTCTCTCTCTCTCTCTCTCTCTCTCTCTCTCTCTCTCTCTCTGTGTGTTTCACCTTCTTACTTCTCCCACACCTCCTTTTCTCCATCTGCACACGACTACGCGAATAAAATGAAAATCCGCGGAAGAATTGGGCATAATTGATATTGAACCCTCACGATAAAACCCGTTAAGCTAATCACCCTTACCTATTTATTTTCCTTAACCCCCTTTCACCTCCCTCCATACCCAACCCCCCTCTCACCACCCATCCACCCCCTCCCCCCTTCGTGCACCACCTATCCTAGCCCACCCCGTCTTATCTATTCATCCTTCTCTTCTCCTTTCTCCCTCTTTTACCATCCATCCTTCTCTCTCCCTCTTTCACCAGCCATCCTTCCTTCTCGCTCTTTCACCACTTATCCTTTTCTCTCCCTCTTTCACCAGCCACCCTTCCCTCTCCCTCTTTCATCACTTATCCTTCCCCACCCATTTACCACCAATCCTTCCTCCCCATCACCACCCTCTTCCTCCCCCACCCTTTCACCACCCATCCCCCCCAACCCCCTCCCATCCTCTCCCTCCCCCACCCTTTCACCCACCCATCCTTCCCTCCCACCCTTTCACCACCCCCTTTCCCCCACCCCCTCTCCCTATCCCTCCCACCCTCTCCCTCCCCCATCCTTTCACCACCCATCCTTCCCCCCACCCCCACCCTCCTCTCCCTCCCCCACCCTTTCATCACCCATCCTCCCACCCCACACTCCCTCCCATCCTCTCCCTCCTCCACCCTTTCACCACCCATCCTTCCCTCCCACCCTTTCATCACCCTCTCCCTCCTCCACCCTTTCACCACCCATCCTTCCCTCCCACCCTTTCATCACCCCCTCCCCCCCCTATTCCTCCCCCACCCTTTCACCACCCATCCTTCCCTCCCACCCTTTCACCACCCCCTCCCCCCCTATCCCTCCCACTCTCTCCCTCCTCCACCCTTTCACCACCCCCTCCTCCCCATCCTTCCCTCCCACCCTTTCACCCACCCATCCTTCCCTCCCCCACCCTTTCACCACCCATCCTCCCCCCCTCTCCCTCCTCCACCCATCCCCCCCATCCCCCCCATCCTCCCACCCCACCCCCTCCCCACCCCCTTCCCATCCACCCTCTCCCTCTCTCTCTCTCGTCTCCTTTATCTCGTCCTCGTCCCGATGGGGGACAAGCGGAGACTGATGCCAGCGGACGTCACATACGTAAGGCGTCCGATGCTGGAATCATGTTTATGCAGATGAGCCCATTCTCGTCACCGGGGCTTGGGCTGCGCTGTGCTTTCTTCTCCTGGCTGCGGTGTCGCTTTATTGGGGGGAAAGGACAATGCGGAGAGAATGAATGGAAGGGGGAAGAGGGGAGAGGGAGATGAGAGAGAGAGGGAGGGAGGAGGAGAGATTTAAGAGGAGAGAGGGAGGGAGATAGAGGCGGAGAGGGAGGGAGGGAGGGAGAAACGGAGAGGGAGGGAAGGATGTATATATATATATATATATATATATATATATATATATATATATATATATATATAAATATATATATATATATATATATATATATATATATATATATATATATATATATGTATATATATACATATATACATATATATATATATATATATATATATATATATATATATATATATATATATATATATATGTATATATATATACCTATACACACAGACACACAACACACACACGCACACACACACACACACACATATATACATATATATATATATATATATATATATACATATACATATACATATACATACATATATATATTTTTATATATATATATATATATATATATATATATATACATATATATATATATATATATATATATATATATATATATATATATATACATATATATATATATATATATATATATATATATATATATATATATATATATATATAGAGAGAGAGAGAGAGAGAGAGAGAGAGAGGAGAGAGAGAGAGAGAGAGAGAGAGAGAGAGAGAGAGAGAGGGAGAGAGAGAGAGAGAGAGAGAGAGAGAGAGAGAGAGAGAGAGAAAGAGAGACAGACAGACAGACAAACAAACACAAACACACAAACAGAACAAAAGAAAAAGAATAAACCAGAGAGGCTGCAGAAGAGCACAATGCAATCACACTGAAAGCGTTCGGCCAATTTGCCTATCTTATCACTCCCAGCATTTCATCTTAATCTAGACTTCTCTTCTTCATATTTTCTATTCTTCATTACCATAATATCTGAGATCCTTTGCAAAAGAAAGAGAAAAATCTTTGCTTTGTTCTTTGTTATTCATATTTGAAACTCCAGTAGCCTATGACCCCAGGACTCAGTGATACCCCAGAATTGCCCCCACAGTTACCTCAGAGATACTCCAGAGATACCCCAGAGTTCCCCCATCGATACCCCAGAAATACCCCAAAGATACTCCCACAGTTACCTCAAAGATATCCCAAAGATACCCCAAAGATACTCCCACAGCTACCTCAGAGATACCCCAAAGATCCTCCCACAGTTTCCTCAGATACCCCAGCCTTCCTTTGTGCTCTGACCCGATGCATAATGTCAACCAACACACGCTGTCTCTTCCTTATAGACCCTCGTTGTGCCACGTTCGCGAGCGATATGAATAATAAGTACATACATGTTGTTCGGGCCAAGATAAGTAAAAACATACATCGGTGAACACACGTATCCATTATACATCGTAGTGTATGTCGAGTGCACTTGATCATGTAAGCATGTGTAACCGAGATATAACACGTTGGGCCGATGTTGGTGAAAGTTAAATGTGTCCGTACCTTGTTATCATAAGGAGAGAGGAGAGGGGAAGGGGGAGGAGGAGAGGGGGAAGATGTAGAGAGGAAGGGGAGAGGGGAGGAGGAGAGGGGCAAGATGTAGAGAAGAAGGGGAGAGGAGAGGAAGGAGAGGAGGAAGATGTAGAAAGGAGGGGAGAGGAGAGGAAGGAGGGGATAGAGAGAGGAGGGGGTTATAGAAAGGAGGGGAGAGGGTAGGAAGAATGGAATACAGAGAGGAGGAAAATGTAGGAAGGAGGAATAAAAAGAGGGAAAAGGAAACGCAGAGAGGAAAAGGGAAATGCAGAGACTGGGAGAGTATGGTGAGAGAGGAAGGGGAACTGAAGATTAGACGGATGAGAGAGAGAGAGAAGTTGTGGGAGGAGAGGAAGGAGGGGATGAAGAGGGGAACTAAAAGAAAGAAAGAGAGAGAAGAGATGAACAATAATCCGTAAAGAAGATGAGCGGAGAAGAAGAAGAGGGAAATGAAGAAAGGAAGAAAGAGAAAGAGAGGAAAGAAGAGAATAACTGAAAAAAGAAACAAAGGAAGGAGATAGAAGTAGAGAAGAAATGGGAAAGTGGAAGAGGGGGGAGGAGGGGGGGAGGGGGGAAGGCCAAAGGGTGGAGTTCTACTTCACTATAATTTTTTCGAAATGTATCGGATTATTCGTATTTTTAGAGATGCAAATAAAAATAAAAATAAAAAAAATAAAAAAAATAAAACAAGAGAGAGAGAGAGAGAAAAAAACAACAACGTAGAAGTAAGACCAAAGAGAGCAAGAGTTACCAATGGCAAATCGTTAATTATTATCAGTGATAGATCTTGACATCTGCAATGAGCGTTGCAATGACAGTGAAATAATAGGTTAACGATGGGATAAGAAAGTGATTGATAGAAGACGAAACAATCACTGTAAGGCTATACGGTCTCCCTCTCTCTCCCTCACCCCCACCCCCACCCCTCTCCCTCTATGTCTACCTGGATCCCTCCTGCCCAAATTTCGTTTGTATCTGTCTGTCTTTTTCTTCCTTGTTTGTTTATCTCTCTCTCTCTCTTTCTCTCCATCTATCTATCTCCAACCCTCTCTTTTTGTTTTCTTTTCTCTTTCCCTTCTCTTCTCTCCCTCTATGTCTATTTTCCTTTCTCTCTGTATGTCTCCATCTTTCTTTCTGTTCTTTTTTCTCCTCCCATCTCTTTCTCCTTCCCTCTCATTCCCGTGGTCTCATTCTTTTTTTTGTCTCCTTTTATCTTCTCCTTTGTTTTTTTTTTCCTCTTATTTTGTCTCACTTCCTTTTGATTTATTGTCTTTCTCTTTAGTTTTTTTCCTTTCGATCTTTTTCACCACTTCCTCCATGAATTTTTCTTTCCCTCCCTTTCTCTCTCTCTGCCTGTCTGTCTCTCTCAGTCTCTCTCTCTCTCTTTCTTTTTCTTCCCTTCTCTTCCTTTCAATCTCTTTCTCTTCCTTTTCCTCTGAATCATTCTCTCTTCCACTTCCACTTTCGTAGCTCCCCTACCTTCTTCATTTCCCTCTTCCCCCTTCCCATAGCTTCCTCTGCTTCGTACCCATATCCACACTCTCTGCCTCCCTCCCCCTTCCCCCTCCTCCCCCTCCTCCCCCTCCCCTTCCTCCATCCTCCTCTATCTCTATCCATCATAAACATGACAGCAATTGGGCATAGAGTCAAGAGAGGAGGGGAAGGGTGAGGGAGGGAGGGGGTGAGGGAGGGAGTGGGGGAAGGATGAGGGAGGGAGAGGGGGAAGGATGAGGGAGGGAGAGGGGGGAGGTTAGAGGAGGGAGGGGAGAAGGGAGAGGTTAGAGGAGGGAGGGGAGAAGGGAGAGGGAGGAGAGGAGGGAGAGGGGAGAAGGGAGAGGGCAGAGAGAAAGGAGGGAAGATTGGAGAAGGAAGAGGGAGGGAAGCGAGGAAGAGAAGAGTGAGGGAGGGACCCGTGGAAAGGGGAGAGAGAGGAGAGGAGAGAGAAGAGGGAAGGGGAAGGGAAGAGTGGAGAGGAAAGAGAAGGGAGAGGGGGGATTTGAGAGGGGAGAGAAGAGGGAGGGAAGCGAGGAAGAGAAGAGTGAGGGAGGGACCCGTGGAAAGGGGAGGGAGAAGAGAGGAGAGAGAAAAGGGAAGGGGAAGGGAAGAGTGGAGAAGGAAGGGAGGGAAGAGGGGGGAATAAGGGAGAGAGGAAGGTAGACCCAGAAGCGAATCCAGGTGCACCGCACGAATCCCATATCGCGTGTTGATCTTAAGAGTCGGATTCCCATGCGTCAGGTATGCGACGTTCGCCCTAATTGTCATTTTACACCTGGAGGAATGCAAGAATGCCGATATGACCTTCTTACTTGGGGTTTTATGGGTGATCTTCGAGTGAAAGTCCAAGGATGTGAAAGGGAAAAAAAGGGGAGATGGAGGAGAGGAAGATAAGTAGGTAAAAAGGGAAAAGGGGGATGGAGGAGAGGAGTATAGATAGGAATAAAAAGGGAAAAGGGAGATAGAGGAGAGGAGGATAAATATGTAAGAAGGGAGACAAGGGGGGGGGGATGGAGGAGAGGAAGATAAATAGGTAAAAAGAGGAAAAAAGGGGGAGATGGAGGAGAGGAAGATAAATAAGTTAGAAGGTGAAAGAGGGAGATGGAGAAGAGGAGGATAAATAGGTAAAAAAAGAAAAAGGGGGAGTTGGAGGAGAGGAAGATAAATAAGTAAAAAGGTAAAAGAGGGAGATGGAAAAGAGGAAGATAGATAGGATTAAAATGGAAGAAAGGTAGAGATGGGGGAGAGGAAGATAGATAGATAAAAAGGTAGGAGATGGAGGAGAGAAAATGAATAGGTGAAAATGAAAAAGGGGAGATACAGAAGAGGAAGATGTGGATAAAAAAGAAGGAAGATACAGAGGGAGATAGATAGGGATAAAAAGGAAGGAAGAGGGAGATGGAAGAGAGAAGATGAATAGGTAAAAAAGAAGAAAAAGGAGATGGAGCAGAGGAAGATGAATATGGAAAAAGTAAGGAGGAGGGAGATAAAGAGGACGAAGAGAGAGTTGGGAAAAAAGGAGGGATAGAGATAGAGGAGACGAAGATAAAGGAAGGAGAGTAATAAGGAAGAAGGGAAATGGAAGAAAAATTAGTAAACAGGGAAAGAGGAAGTAAGAAGATTAAGAAGAGGAAAAGAAATATGGAAAAAAGAAGAAGAATAGAAGATGAACAGGTAAAGTGGTTGGAAGAAGGAAATGGAGGAGAGAAAGATACATAGCTAAAAAATAAGGGAGTAAAAGAGAAGTGACCAAAAAAGTGAGAAGAAGTAAAGGAAATGCAAAAGATAGAGAAATGAAATGAAAGAACGACGGAAAAACGAAGAAACGAATTAAAGAAACCAAAAGCGAAAAAGAGGAAACATAGAAGAACGAAGAGAGACGAAGAGGCTAAGAAATAAGTAAGAATCAGAGAAAACGAAAAAAAGCCATACAAGATCCGAGATGAATTAAGACATAGAGAACAATATAAGAGAAGAGACAGAGAAAAGAACAAATATAGGAAAAGAGACAGAGAAAAGAAGAACGATACAAGAGGAGAGACAGAGAGTAGAAGAACGAATGAGATAAAAATACAAGAGGGAAAAATGATGGAGAGAAGAAGAAAAATGTAAAAGAAAATACAAGACATCGCAAACGCTGCATTAAGACAGAGTGGAGAGGAAGACTAATAAAGCAAGGAATAAGACAGGGAATAAGAAGAATTGATAAAGCGAAAGTAGTGATAAAGACTTGGATTAGAGAGGCTGAAGGACTAAGGAGGGTCGGGGGCAGAGGGGAGGAGGGGAGGAGGGGGAGGGGGGAGGGGGGAGGGGGTGTGGACAAGGCAATCCTTTCTTGTCTTCGAGGCAGAGACACCTCACGGGTCATCTGTTTCTTTCTTTATTCACTT
>NC_091582.1:9733687-9736187 GCF_042767895.1 Penaeus vannamei
CATTTAATTCATTCCCTTGTTTTGCTTTTATGCGCAAGAGAAGTTTATTGAGATATTTGACAACACAGTATGTAGTACTTTTTGAACTTCGTTTGTTTATGATCGCCATTTTATCCACAAAACGGGGACCATTATTCTCTCCTCGACATCATCATACTTCCTACCCCTTTATCTGAATCACAAATACCACTAAAACTTCAGAAAACATACACCATCACCCCCCCTTTAAAACTTTAGAAAATATACACCATCACCCCCCCTTAAAACAGAAAATATGTACCAATCCCCCCCTTAAACTACAGAAAACATACACCATCACCCCCCCCCCCCTAAAACTTCAGAAAACATACACCATCACCACCCCTTTAAAACTTTAGAAAATATACACCATCACCTCCTTAAAACAGAAAATATATACCAATCCCCCCTTAAACTACAAGAAAACATACACCATCACCCCCTAAAACTTCAGAAAATATACACCATCACCCCTTAAAACTACAGAAAACATACACCATCACCCCCTAAAGCTACAGAAAACATACACCATCACCCCCCCTGAAACTACAGAAAACATACACCATCACCCCCTAAAACTTCAGAAAATATACACCAATATCCCCCTAAAACTACAGAAACATACACCATCACCACCCCTTTAAAACTTTAGAAAATATACACCATCACCCCCTTAAAACAGAAAATATAAACCAATCACCCCCTTAAACTACAGAAAACATACACCATCCCCCCCCTAAAAACTACAGAAACATACACCATCACCCTCCTAAAACTTCCAAAATATAAACAACCCCCCCCATTAAAACTACAGAAAAACATACACCCCCCTCCTAAAACTTCACCAAAATATACACCCCCCCCCCCTCACCCTCACTTCTCCACTCAATCAACACTCTTCCACCGCCAACACCGCACTCGGACCGACGTAAGAAAGAGCGACCACCCAAGCCAGCCACAGTCTCCGAATTCAGCAGATACACGACAGGGCTAAAGGGAGATATCGGGAGATCGCTGATACAGAGGCTGCGGCCGTATCGGAAGGGTTAATATCACCTGGCTTGGCTCAGTGTCGTCTCCTTGCATGGAATAGTGATTGGTGTTGCTCAGGAAGAGGGTAATGGTGATGATAGATAAGAGGGATGAGAGAGGAAGAGGATAATGGTGATGATAGAAAGGAGGAATGAGAGAGGAAGAGGATAATGGTGATGATAGATAAGAGGGATGAGAGAGGAAGAGGGTAATGGTGATGATAGAAAGGAGGGATGAGAGAGGAAGAGGATAATGGTGATGATAGAAAGGAGAGATGATAGAGGAAGAGGATAATGGTGATGATAGAAAGGAGGAATGAGAGAGGAAGAGGATAATGGTGATGATAGATAAGAGGAATGAGAGAGGAAGAGGATAATGGTGATGATAGATAAGAGGAATGATAGAGGAAGAGGATAATGGTGATGATAGAAAGGAGGAATGAGAGAGGAAGAGGATAATGGTGATGATAGATAAGAGGAATGAGAGAGGAAGAGGATAATGGTGATGATAGATAAGAGGAATGAGAGAGGAAGAGGATAATGGTGATGATAGATAAGAGGAATGAGAGAGGAAGAGGATAATGGTGATGATAGATAAGAGGAATGAGAGAGGAAGAGGATAATGGTGATGATAGATAAGAGGAATGAGAGAGGAAGAGCATAATGGTGATGATAGATAAGAGGAATGAGAGAGGAAGAGGATAATGGTGATGATAGATAGGAGAAATGATAGAGGAAGAGGATAATGGTGATGATAGAAAGGAGGAATGAGAGAGGAAGAGGATAATGGTGATGATAGATAAGAGGAATGAGAGAGGAAGAGGATAATGGTGATGATAGATAAGAGGAATGAGAGAGGAAGAGGATAATGGTGATGATAGAAAGGAGAAATGATAGAGGAAGAGGATAATGGTTATGATAGAAAGGAGGAATGAGAGAGGGAGAGGATAATGGTGATGATAGAAAGGAGAAATGATAGAGGAAGAGGATAATGGTTATGATAGAAAGGAGGAATGAGAGAGGAAGAGGATAATGGTGATGGTAGAAAGGAGAAATGAGAGAGGGAGAGGATAATGGTGATGATAGAAAGGAGGAATGAGAGAGGAAGAGGATAATGGTGATGATAGATAAGAGGAATGAGAGAGGAAGAGGATAATGGTGATGATAGATAAGAGGAATGAGAGAGGAAGAGGATAATGGTGATGATAGAAAGGAGAAATGATAGAGGAAGAGGATAATGGTGATGATAGATAAGAGGAATGAGAGCAGAAGAGGATAATGGTGATGATAGAAAGGAGAAATGATAGAGGAAGAGGATAATGGTGATGATAGATAAGAGGAATGAGAGAGGAAGAGGATAATGGTGATGATAGATAAGAGGAATGAGAGAGGAAGAGGATAATGGTGATGATAGATAAGAGGAATGAGAGAGGAAGAGGATAATGGTGATG
>NC_091582.1:9767067-9769567 GCF_042767895.1 Penaeus vannamei
TTGAGGGATTAGTCTTTGTGAAGCCTTTTGTGGATATCGAAAGGAAGACTAAATGAAAATGATGTTCTTTTTTTTTGTCATCTTCTTCGACTGCTTTTTCTAGCAAGGTTCCAGCGCTGACAGAGTTGAGCAAGACCTTCCCTTCACAGAACGAGGTTGGGGATTTTTTCCTATCTTTAGTATATGGCCATTGTGAATTTACTACGCCATCATTTTATGCCAATACATGGACAGTCTCTTTGATTATTTAGGAGACTTTGGCCGGCAGAGATAAATGACAATAGACACATCTGTCGGATTTCTAATAATATATTGCTCAGGGGAAGCCTTGCATGTTGACCCAAAATGCTGGTTACACGCAGTACCTTTCGTTCCTCTTAAGATGTAATTTGGTTTAATTTGTACAATTCGCTGAGGGTGTGGTGGAGGTGGGGAGAGGAACCACCTTTTGAGTCGTGGAAAAACTAGGATTTTTTTGTTCGAAAGATATTTCAGGGCAATGAAGGGAGAAAGAGAGAGAGAGAGAGAGAGAGAGAGAGAGAGAGAGAGAGAGAGAGAGAGAGAGAGAGAGAGAGAGAGAGAGAGAGAGAGAGAGAGAGAGATTAAGAGAATGAGAAAGTGAGAGAGAAAGAGAAAGAGAAAGAAAGTGAGAGAGAGAGAGAGTCAGAGACAGAGACAGAGGTAGAGAAAGATAAAGAGAATGAGAAAGTGAGAGAGAGAGAAAGAGAAAGAAAGAGAAAGAGAGAGTAAGTGAAAGAGGGAGAGAGAGAGAGAGAGAGAGAGAGAGAGAGAGAGAGAGAGAGAGAGAGAGAGAGAGAGAAAGAGAAAGAAAGAAAGAAAGAAAGAAAGAAAGAAAGAAAGAAAGAGAGAAAGAGAAAGAGAGAAAGAGAGTCAGAGAGACAGAGACGAATAGAATTCATTAGATTATAAAACAACTTCTACAAATTGCACAAGCTTGACTTCAAGCTATAAACCACACGATTGTAGATTCTGGAACAAAATATCGGTTCACCCCACAGATCAGGTTTGTCTTGTTTATAAATAAAATTCTTTGATGAACATACACTTCTGTTTCTTTCTTTTGGTACATACTTGTTACCGTGAAGATGTACTTTGGTGCGATTCTGTTTGGAACAAAAATGTGTAATTCAGGGCATGTACATGGAACAAACAAGAAATCGGAAAGGATGTATAGTTGTTTAAGACTTCGAGAAGAAACAAATAAGTACATAAATAGAGAGAGAGAGAGGAAAAGAAAAAAAAATGGAGATTTAAATCGTGGCCATGTTCCTTCCCTTTAAATTTATGCTGCTTCCACTGCGTGACCTCTCGTGACCTCGATAATAAAATATGAAATATAATATCCAGTAAAAACAAATCATGTAAATTGAGGAGAGAGGAAGAGAAAGCGATAAAAAAAGGAACGTCCCTCGATGAACTGATAACTGGTGCATATGAGAAAAATGAAAAGAATAATAAGAAAGATATGAAAGAATATGAGGGAAAAAAAAGACAATGAAATGATATATACGATTTAAGACTAGAACGGAATGTCTAAGAAAAAGAAAACAAAAAACAGAAATAAAACAGAAAAATGGTTACAAAAAGAACGTTCAAGCGCAAGATAGCGAAGAGAGGAGACGAAAGCGATGAACAACGATGAACAATGATGAATGGAGTGAGAGGAGGAAGTTGTTCATCACCGAAGCAACTTGTTCATCATTAGCGAAGGATGCAAATAAGGAATGTGATGTTTGTGTTCGTAAGTGTCCGTGCATGAACTAAATTATTTATTTTCTTTAGTCATGCATGCGAGTAGGTAAGTGTGAAAATAGTAGTAACAATAATAATAATGATAATAATGATAACAACAAGTCACAGTGATCTACATAGTTGTAATGATAGTGATGATTATTACTGTATCATCATTATCATTCTTAGCATTACCATCATCATTCTTATTATCATCTTTATGATTATTATCATTATTTTTGTTACAACAACAACAACAGCTGCTATTTCTGTCATTGTCTGTCATTATCAATATTAATAATGATAATGCTATTATTATTATTATCATTAACATTACTTTTATAACTATCATTCTTATTATTATCATTCTCATTGTTACTATTATCATTATCATCATCACTATTATGACTATTATTATTATTGCTATTACTATCATTGTTGTTATTGTTATTATTATTATTATTATCATTATTATTATTATTATTATTATCATTATTATTATTATTATTATTATTATTATTATTATTATTATTATTATTATTATTATTATTATTGTTATTATTATTATTATAATCTTTATCATTTTTATTATCATTATGATTATTATTATTATTGTTATTATTATCATCATTATAATTATTATTATTATCATTATCATCATCAAGACAATTATCATCATAACTATTACCATTATTGTCATGAATATCATAGTCATTATAATTATTATTGTTATCGTTATTGTTATCAT
>NC_091582.1:9777067-9779567 GCF_042767895.1 Penaeus vannamei
ACATCTATACATTTTCTACATAAAAAGAAAAAAGTCAAATGGGAGGATAAGGAGGAATAGGAGAAGAAGAGGGGGAGGGCGGAAGGAGAGAAGGAAAACGAGTAGGGGAAGGAAGATAACATGTAGAAAGAGGTGAAGAAAGAGGGAGAGAAGGAAGTGAGGTGGGCAGAAAGAGCCATGATGAATCCTTGAGGACTCAGTCTTCACCAAAAAAAAGAAAATATCACTTTCCTCATCTTCAAAGTCATGTCAACTTCTGAGTAATATCTGTGAACGAGAAGTAACCATGCGAGCTATTGATCTTAATCTATAATAGACACACACACACGTCTTGTTGATATGCGTATAGGTAAAAATCTACCTATCTATCTATCTATCTATCTCTCTATCTATATATATACATACATACATATATAGATATGTATATATATATATATATATATATATATATATATATATATATATATATATGTGAGTGTGTATGTCTATATGTGTGTGTGTGTGTGTGTGTGTGTGTGTGTGTGTGTGTGTGTGTGTGTGTGTGTGTGTGTGTGTGTGTGTGTGTGTGTGTGTGTGTGCATTAGAAAAAAAATACCAGCGTTATTATCAACAATTATAGGGACAAGAGCCAAGGACGAGCAGTTAAAGATGGCGGAACGGATAACGGATACACGGCGTAATTTGCAAGGAAATAAATATCTTATTTTCTTTCACTGGTTAACGAAAGGCAGATGTGGCCGGGTAAGAGTCTTTAACATGTGAAATTTAGTTTGACGTAACGGTTTACAGAGCATTCTTTGGTGTAATTTGTGACCCCGGACGACCTTGGCTAACGGTCGACATTACCAAAATATGACAAGAGTTCAGACAAAAAATCACGGGATTTACCAGGTCGTTCATGAACCCTGGGACCATTGCAAGGCTGCGAGAAGAAGCATTCATAGACAATCATTCAGAAATTCAGTGAAAATGACATTCACGTATTTCTGCAGCAACTGTGAAAAAGTGATCACGTAAACAAGAATTTCATATTTTCAAATGTATATATATTTCAAATGTTTGATGTGCTTATGTAGTAAACAACGGAAGTCAGTGTTAATAATGGATGATTCCCTAGAAGCAGGTAGGGGAGCAGACATTGTGGAACACCTATAGCGTTTTAATTACCATGTGTGAAAGTTATGAACAGAATAAATTTTATATCCATGCGTGATATGGGACGAAATTTGGTCAATGAAATGAAAACTTATCTATGATGGCCGATCCATGGTACTTGCACATGTTTGCGTCATGCACAGAGGAAATACAGCAGCTATAAATATGTAACAAGTATAATCATAGATAGCACTGGTTGATCTTGCACAAGTTGATTAATATGGTCTTAATAGGAAAGTCGCCGTAATAGAAAAATAGGCCATACAGAAGGACAGAGAAATAAAGCAAGAGGAAGAACTGCGAAGGTTACCAGAAATTCGATTTTTCTTCAGCATTTGGACCAGGAAACCAGCTACCAATTACGTCAAATGGTAACCCAGCGCTTTCCACAAACTACCCACGGGACCTGATGTACGAGCGTACGTGCTGGCTGTCGTATATGATAAACACGAAGCTACACTTAACTTACAAAGGTCCTTTTGGCAGTATGCTAAATGTGCCTGTCAGTACCGTTTGCGTGCAGTGTTCGGCTTGCATTCCCAGCTCTCGCCTTGACCCATTCTTGAGGCTAAAGGGAGGTCATTTGTCGTTCCTGGGAAGAATGGGCATCGCATCTCAGCGTCAGACTCGGCATCAAGAGTGAACGAGATGAGGGTTTGCGATAACGTCCGTCAGCGCTGCGAGGCCACACCTTGAAACAAACTGTGATTTGAGGTCCATAACGAGTTGCCGCAAGAGTGAGAGAGAGAGAGAGAGAGAGAGAGAGAGAGAGAGAGAGAGAGAGAGAGAGAGAGAGAGAGAGAGAGAGAGAGAGAGAAAGAAAGAAAGAAATTCTCAACAATATTCATAACAACTCACATCCTGCATTAAAAACTAAGGTCTCAGAATCAGAAACCGAACTTCCGTCCCTTCCACGAGGGCCAGAGATGGGTAAGCTAATCCACAGGAACCAAGACTATGAGAGAGCAGCATGAACCAACAAGGACCCCGAAAATGACGACTTCGCCCCATCCTTCAGGAAATCAAATGATCACGTGGTCTCCTGCAGCAAAGCGAAGGCCCAACCGCTAGCATACTTCCTCCCTCGCAAGATAAACATCTCCCGAGTGCACTTCGGTCTGTAGCAACGCAAGCCAAGGCTATCCAGGGAAATCTCAATTCCAGGCGATGTAAAAACTGCCGCACAACCCGCAGCGCCTCTTGTTGCAGCCATTTAGAGGTATCTCACTACGCGAAGGAGAGAGTGACGGGGCTCTGCAACTGGAAAAGGCAAACTCTGCAACAAACACGAGGAATGTGGGAAATTGGGTCCTTGGGCTGAAGAACGGTGAGCTTTGTGCATGTG
>NC_091582.1:9814567-9828693 GCF_042767895.1 Penaeus vannamei
GAAGGGAGGGAAAGGAGAGGGAAATGAAGAAGGGGGATTGAGGAGGAGGGAGAAGGGGAGTTAAAGGAGGAGGGAGAAGGGGAGTGAAAGACGAAAGGAGGAGGGGAAAAGGGGAGGGAAATATAGTTGGATGAGAGGGAAATGGATAGGAGGGGGGAGGAGAGGGAAAGGAGGGGAAGGAGAGGAAAATATAGGGGAAGGGGAGAGAAATAGAGATGAGAGAAAGGTGAGAGGAGTAAGAGGAGGAGAGAGTGAGAAAGTGAAGGACGGAAATAAGCGAACGAAGGAAAAGAAACCGGGGTGTACCTGACGATTTTTTTAAACAAATTTTTCACTTTATTTACCGATGAGACGGTAGAATATTGCCGAAAGGGAAGAGTAAAGTAGAATGCGCTAGTTAGTAGTACATCCAGAGAGAGAGAGAGAGATAAAAGATATATATATATATATATATATATATATATATATATATATATAAATATATATATACATATATATATATATATATATATACAAACATAAATATATATATATATACATACATACATATATATATATATATATATATATATATATATATATATATAAAGAAAAGAGAGATAGAGAAAAGATAGAGAGAGAGAGAGAGAGAGAGATTGCAGACATTGAAGAGCAAACAAAGTAAAATGCATTCGTCAGTAGTACATCCCGAAAAGAGAAAGAGAGAGAGAGAGACTAAGATCGGAACGAGAAAGTTAAAACAGGAACTATCATATTAAAGACAGACAAAGGGAAACAGAAACAAGCAGACGACCCGAGGAGCTAGAGAGAGTCAAGGAAGGCCAACAAGGTCAGTGAGAGGAAGGTCTTGTCCGATATCAATTTTTTTTTCCGCGCGAAACAAGGTCACATCATCACGCCTGGAACACCGTCATTTCCCACCCTTAAGTATGTCGTCCTGGGGTGAATAAGGTCATTAACAAGGTCATGGGAAAGGTCACCGAGACGTGTGGGTATCAGAGATGGTAAAACAGCTTCGGAACCCTTTATGGCCAAAAAGATTAGCGAATCGTGAAGAGAACACGATTCTCTAGGACGAGTCGCCACGCCTGTAATCAGTGAGCTGTTGATTAGCAGATTTTGCAATGTTGCTGTGGATGCTGTTGCTCTGAGGTCTTCATAACCAGTCTTTGCAATGTTGCTGTGGATGTTGTTGCTGTGACTATTGCTTGTTTGGGTGTTGATGTATCTGTCTGTCTGTTAGTAGCATATGATATTGCTAGTTCACGTCCTTTGTGTATTTAGGTAATTGTTCTTTATATATATATATTTTTTCATATATCTTTTTGTAATTGTCCTTTATATATTTTTTTCATATATCTTTTTATAATTGTCCTTTATATATTTTTTTTTTGTTCATATATCTTTTTCTTTTAAATACTATTCGTCTATATATATTTTTCTTTCTTTTTGTCATCTAGTCTTACGCATAGTTCATTATCTCGTTAATTACGTTTATATTTCTTGTGAGTGAGAAAAGATTTGGAATGCAGTTTCAAAATACAAGAAATAGTTGCGATTAAAGTCATATTTGTACTAGGTATGGGAGTGATAATAACTTATTGGTATTCATAATTAGAACAATAAGGGTGAAAATGTGATAATGACAATGGTAACGTTCAAAGTAACAGTTATTTATATAATGTTATGGTGACGAAGATAATGATAATGACAATGACTACTACAAATATTTCCATTGTTAAAACTACTACTATTACTCAGACAACCTACTGATATTTGCCCTTTTGCTAAAAATATCGACAGGAGAATAACAGCACCATTGCAGTAAGCTTAATTACGAACAGGAATCGATTTTGGAGAGACGCAGACAGTATCAGCGGCGGATGCATATGGTCGCGCTCGGCCCCCTGGCGAGAGAAAGCTGAATTACGACGGGTTCTGGCAACGCGTGGTGATGGTCTTTATGTCATCATTTCCATGCGGTTTTGTGGGCTATTGGGCTAGGGATTTGCGGGGGAGAATGCTTTAAAAATGTTTAAGGTGGTTTACGGAGCAAATTGCCAGCCGCACAGCCAAGGGGTTAATTGGCCATAACTTGAGTCACGAATCAGGCAGATGGCGGGAAAGTAAAAGGAATGGCGCGAGAAGAGGGAGATGAGATTACACCTGTTCAAATACCTGGCTGACAGAACGTGTTTCTTTTTACTTTTTATCGTTAACACGCTTCTTGTATCAAGCACCTTTTATTTTTATATTTGATACAGCTAGGTGTTTGATGGCGGTCGTAAATATGTTTTGGTGTTGCAGGGGTGGCACTGTTTATTTTACATTTGCTTAAACTTTTATATTAGTATCATTATACTTATTTTATTAAATTCGTAATACTGCATTGTCATACATAACCCACCCACATACACTATGTATGTGTGTGTACATGTATGCATGTATGTACATATATATATATATATATATATATATATATATATATATATATATATATATATATTCACAGTTTCTCCATTCATAAAAATCCCAGCTGATCGCCCTCCCCCCCCCCTCTCCCGCAGGTGTCCCTCGTCTGCGACTTCCCCAACGACTCGATCCCCTGCGAGGACTCTCCTAACTACTACGACTCCTCCAACGGACAATTCGGCCTCAAGGATGTCAACTTCAACGAGTAACCGGTGCAGAAGGCTTATGTGTAGTTTTTTGGCTTTAAGACGTGTAGGTGGTAGGCCTAGGCTATATAGCAGTAGTGGTTGAACCTTGGCTCGGGCACACAGGGCGGCTATATGCTGGGTATGCCTCTGTGGATGTGTCTGAGTGTTAGATATGTTTATATATATGTATATATATATATGAATATATATATATATATGAATACATATGTTTGTATATATATATATATATATATATATATATATGTATGTATGTATGTATAAATATAGAAGTATATGTAAATATGAATATATATTATATATATACATATGCACATATATAGGAACATACTCACACAAACACACACACACACACACACACACACACACACACACACACACACACACACACACACACACACACACACACACACACACACACACACACACACCATATATATGAATATCACTATATATATATATATATATATATATATATATATATACGTATATATGTTTATATATGTGCACACACACACACACGCACACACATACACATAAACACACACACACACACACACACACACACACACACACACACACACACACACACACACACACACACACACACACACACACACACACACACCACATATATGAATATCAGTATATATATATATATATATATATATATATATATATATATATATATATATATATATATATATATATACATTTATACGCACAATGTGACACACGCAGAGGTGTATATGTACATAGAAAGAGAGAGAGAGAGAGAGAGAGAGAGAGAGAGAGAGAGAGAGAGAGAGAGAGAGAGAGAGAGAGACAGAGAGAGAGAGAGAGAGAGAGAGAGAGAAAAGGGGGGGGGGGGCAAAAGTATTGTTCTTTTTTGTTATTCCTATATTTTCCTATTTCCTTGTCCTGGTTACCTGGTCATTAGCATATAGCCGCTTACTGAAGCCCCGTCTTTCAGTATTTTGTGTTAAAAACGTTTATTTTCAAAACCAGCATCTGTTAGAGTAGACTTAGTGGGAGCTTCTTCAGCAGAATAGTTACTCTGGCGTAGATAGTCATTAACCAGTTTTCGAGGTAACTATCGCAGAGTCCAGTGATAGTTTGCCTCTCTCTCTCCACTCCTTCCGTGAAACTCTTGGGTTCCTGAAGGCGCTCTGCTTCACCCTAATAGTAGTAAGCCTTAGCGTGGATATACTTAGTTGTTTGTTTTTAGAAATAGTTTTGTGTGATTTGAGCCATACGAGCACCATCCCTATCTTGTACTGTCCCGCTTGTCCGATTCCCTTTTTGCTCGTTTTAATAACAATCCTCTTTTGTTTCGTTTCACTGCCGAAATCAGACACGATTTTCAGACGTAATAGTAATGGTTTCCAAGCTTCCTTTCAACAAAAAACAAATCTTGCATGTGACTGTCCTATGTACAGTTTTCAATCGTTAGGCAGTAGACAGCATGATGCATAGTCCGAACGATATATATTTTATTGTTATTGTTAAATTTTATCAAAACAGGTGATAGTACCATACGTAGCTTTTCTCTCGATCGATCGCCATATAACCAACACTGAATGTGATCGCTTTGCACAGAAAATAAAGTGAAAATTACGCGAATGCTCCACCATTTCCAGTTGTTCCTTTGCCTATGGTGCAATCAGGAGACATCACAACCAACTGCAGTACTGTGCCAACGGAGTAGTAGTGTGTGGATTCAAAGATCTGGATGGTCTTCGTATTTTATCGTTGTGTTTAATGGCAGCACTTGAGAGAGTGTGTGTGTCTGCCATGCGACCGTTGTTTATCATTCATCGATGCTGGATGTACTGTTGCAAATGCTTGAATAAAAGCGATATGAAAAAATGCGTGTTTTTGTCCCTTTTTTGATTTTGTGAGTGGTGGGAAATACAATAACTCCGCTAACACAGATACACATACACACACTAAAAACTCATACCCATATTAAACACATACATATACTAAACACACATGACTGTGGTCGTACCGAGATTTCAGAAATAACTTGAGATCTAATGCACAATGAATGGAAAATATGAAAACAAAATGATTTGTCACACTCATATACTGTATACATACATACACACATACATACAGACATACAAAACACAAACACACAAACATTTACATATATGTATATGTATACGTACATTTGTGTGTATACTTATTGCATATACATATATACATATGATATACATTGAAACTGTTAAGACTAAATTGTTATGTTATGACTAAAACAGAAAAATCGAATGTCTGTTATTATTCGCTGGATATCCCTTCAATAGCGCTTAAGGAAAAGAAGAGAAGACGAAGAATAAGAAAAAAAAAAAACGATGGGGAAGCAGAAGAAAAAGTTGGAGAAGGTAAAGAAAATGAGTGAAATAAAATGTAGAATAAAATTAAGAAGATACATGACATAAAAGAGATAAAATAAAGATATAATATCAGATATCGAGCATCACTTTTTTATGATTCTTATCTTGAATAAACTTTCTTTATATATATTTCTTTGTTTCGTTTCTAACGTACTCGTTACCATTTATACTGTCTTTGGACCTTATTTACAGAAATTGTGATTAGTATATTTGTAATCGTTTTTATAGTTGACTGCAATGCATATGTATAAACATACATTTATAAATATTATATATACATAATATATATATATATGTATATATATATATATATATATATATATATATATATATATATATATATATATATATATGTGTGTGTGTGTGCGTGTGTGTGTGTGTGTGTGTGTGTGTGTGTGTGTGTGTGTGTGTGTGTGTGTGTGTGTGTGTGTGTGTGTGTGTAGAGACACGCATACACATACATACAGTCATCAAAATACTATCGAATTCAGTTTAAAAGCCTCTTCCTTTCTACAAAGTTAGCGACCTGATGTTACACCTTTCGTCTTTGTGTTGACAATTCAATTTCGAAACAGGTGACAGGAAATTCAAATTTAGCTTCACTTTTGGAGACAGCAATAAAACTTATGATTATTGTCCTATGTGGGAAGCATTAACACTATAATTAACAGGTCTTTGGTATTAATGGCAGAAGTTGATAGCATAATTATCAATGCAAGAAAATTTGATCAAGAGATATTTTCAGCAAATAGATATTATCATAATCACGCCATTTATTGTAAGCACTTCCATTTTAATCCTCACTTTACATTTTTCTTAGTGTTTTTGCTCTATCAGTAACTTAACTTCTTTGAGAGTTATAGATAAATGAAATAGGTACCCCATACATTAGTGTTCAAAGAAAGCGGAATTGTACCATAAGACTAAGAAAAAAAAACGTAATACGTATAGGGGATACTTCTCAATTTCTTAGGATTTCTTCTCAATTAAAAAGAAATAATTGAGGTCTAATGTGATAATGCAAGATTAAAAGAAAAAAGAATGACTTGAACAAATATATCTAAATAAAACTGGCAGCAATTATTAACGGCAATGTCACCAGTCAGAGCAGCATAGATTAATAAAAATGAGAGTAAAGGAATTTAATTGTGATTAGATCTACCGTTACCATTAATTTGCACAGTGGGGAGTCAAAGTTACTTCCACAAACGTTCCTTAGTCTTCCTGCTGCGTTTGGCTGCTCCAGGTATCAATAGAGGAAAAATAGTTTCTTATCTAAGACCGCGATCATTTTATTCCATGGTTTGCGGATTTCATTTCTGAAAACCTCTGAGAGGCGGTAGCAAAATAAGATTAAAAACAATTGTATGTTTTGACTTTTATTTTTACAGTTTCTTGATTCCTGGAAACATGTGGTAAGCGGTAAAAAAAAAAAAAAAATTAAATAGGCCTACTGATGATAAAACTACATCACGTCTGGAATCAGTATTGTTGATGTGCCCACGGACAGGATTGATCTCCTTTAGCAGAACCGGTGACATATTTTGTTTGAGACTGTGGAGGTTTCTATAGGTTAATCCTCACATGGCTGTCAGTTACTTAACTTCCTTGAGATTTATAGATAAATTAAATAGGTACCCCAGATCTCGACCAGACCTTCAGATGCAATTCGAATCGTGTGCACATCACCGGAAAGCGAATGGAGGCGAGGTTATCATTTTTTGTTACATCTGCATCTGCGGGGGGGAAAAAAAGTCGATTTCTCAATTGATTTTATTTTCGAAAATTGGGAAAAGCAAGTGCGGCGGATCCGTAAACCAATAAAATAAAAGAAATGCCGCCTAATAAGCTATACAATTTGGCCATATCTCTGTTTACCCCAAACATACTCCTTTTACAACATTATCACTGAGCATCACGGTCATTTTACATTTACTATCTTTTCGCAATGTCAGCGACTTTTAATTTCGTTTGTACCGTCACCATAATAACGAAAATATTTATATGTAAATATATATATATATATATATATATATATATATATATTTTTTTTTTTTTTTTTTTTTTTTTTTTTTTTTTTTTTTTTTTTCTTTTTTTTTCTATGAGGTCTTCGAGGTCCTCAAAGAGTTGAACACCTCTTCAACCTCCTTCAGTGCTGGCGAAAGTGTCACACATGAGAGACGCAAATGTCACTGCACAAGAACAAATGTGACAAAAGGAGTTGTAATTGATATAAAGGCCTCTCTTTTCTATGAATAACTGGCAAGGATTTCGTACTTTGGGAGCGACCCAAGTGATTGGGACACATCTTCAGATAAATGTGCACTGAAACATCTGCAGTCAGGCATGGAAAAACCTAATAGTACATAGTGAAAAAATACCAAGAGAATAGAATAGTAACTTATAGAAAGCTACGAGTCTCTAGCTGAGTCTTCCCAGAATCACATTGTGGAAGATCTACGACGGTTATGGTAATTACCCTCCAGCAGCTACTAGAAATACGTGGGAAACAAGGAAAGCCACTCTTTTGTTGACATGAAAAGGCATTCGACGCAGCAGATCAGGACTGCACTCTGTGTTGCGACGCATTGGATACCCACTGACACTTCTAAGCCCCACCCCCTTCTTCCATTCCGAGATGACTGCCAGAAAGCTGGGCAATAATGCTGCAATTATTTTCTATCTACTAAAATATTCTAATAATTCAAGAGCCATATTCCATGGTTTGAGGCAAAAATTCGCTTCTTAAGACACATGTTCGAGTGGCGACGTGCGATCCCCTGCTGCAATATCTCTATCCCTTCGTCCTGCTGTTGCTTTATTTATCGGCTTATTATAAGCGATGGACAGTGGGATATCCAATAACTAATTACTTCTATTTTTTAAATTCTAATGATGATAATAATAACCATAATAAAATACTAGACTTGACACTGCCCATCACCATGGGTCTCCCCCTTCTTTATCTCATCATTCCGTCCGTCTTCGTCCCCGTATTACTTTGGATACCATGAACACTGCGATACGTAGGGACATACATAGATATGACAGGCTGCGGGAATAGTCGGATCTTTGATCTTGATAGCAGATCAACGTGCAGAAGGTAAATTATATTGTGGTAAATGACCAACTCACCCCAAAATTGACGATATCTTGGGAAGATGAATAAAGCCGAAAAATTCTGGTTTGGCGGGCAAACAGTAGTAATCAAACGTTCGATGAATAACGTTGATCTCTTCAAAAAGTAACATGAACTACATTACTCAGAAATCACATTTACATGATGAGGCGTTTTTTTAAGCTTGCCATTGGCAAGAATTAAATGTAATTGATACTAATTTCTCTTCATCACAAAGGCTCCCATGATTAACCCTTGCTCATATTCAGAGACACTTGGGACACCTGAATCGGAAAGCTGAACCGGATCTTACACCATTTTGCCGGTTCAGTTTTCGTCCAGGTGTCCCAAGCAAGGTATAGGCTTTGGTCTCCAGCATTATAATCAACATGACAACACTGTTATTACAGTGCGTTTTCTGTGTTGAGCACTATTACAAAGAGAATGGGAATTTTAAGGGGCACAAAAATAATGCAAGACTTCCTTTTTAACGCGAAAGTTAAATATCAACCAACTCTTTTGGTCTTTTGGTGCAATTTATTGAAAACAGTTACTTAACAATTAAGTGAAAAAAATGTTCAAATTCTTTTTGTTTAATCAGTGGATTGTAGCTTACTTCCATTGATATATATGAATGGTTAATGGTTGAAACAAATGTACTAGACATCAAAGGTCATGTAGCACTATGGTAAAGTATTGTGATGAAAAAGGTAAATAAATTGGGATCAAATGCGTTAATATGTCAAAAGTTATAGACTGTTATTGGATAGTATGATAGGGAAAAGGGTAAATCGGAGATTAGTAAAGGAAAGGGTAAAAGGCATAAGGCGATTGGATGAAATTGAGTGTATCTGTGGCTGCGGAAGCAATAAGAACATAGATAGGAAAACTGTCAAAAGAGCTATTATAAAACAATTAACGGGTAATACGGGTAGAGATGGCTGCTGGAGAAGTAGGAGGAGAATAATCCGGGGATTGAGATAAGTCAACAAAGCAGGCAAGTAGATCGTTTTCACAGTCTGACCAGTTCTTGTTGTAGACAGGACAATCAGTCAGGGAAACGGAAACAATTCTGGTACAAGTATTATGAGAGGAGTGAGGTTCGGCAGGAATAGGTTTGACAATGAGGTCAGTCAGTGTAATGCACGACCTTGGGACTGAGAAAAGGGGTGAACGATTAGAACGACTGCGAAAGGAAATTTTGCCTACTTGTTTTTGGAGACATTGTTTAGGAGAATAATATTGTCATAGTAAGGGGTTGTAAGGGGAATCAAAGAATTGATCCCACTTGGCTGGGCCAAAGGAGAGTCCTCAAAAGGTAGTATTACTGTGGGGAGGACGGCTAAAGGATGGAGAGTAGTAAGATGGGTGGAGGGGGTAGCCAATGAAGAAGACAGCAGTAGGAAATGGAGTGGAGAATGTTGGGAGAAAGGAAGGGTTGCATTCTGAAGGTTGAGGAATGACTTGGGTGGGTGATTCGGAATGGACTGAGTTGTCAGTAAACATCCAGGAGGAAGTATTAGTATTTGTGGTCATCAAAGGAGGGGCAAGGGTCAGGAAACCAATAAAATCAAATTTAGAAAGGCTAGTTGATGAAGGAGCAAGTCTTAAAGCTCCTATTTAGGGTAAAAAATCTTTATTATTGACCATGGTGAGTCTGAAATAAGTTGGGAAAAGTATCGGTCTCCCCCTCAGGGTCCCTAGAAGGGGTAAAGGCTAGGCGATTAACCAAGGGAATACTGTGCTCATGGCTCCGCTTATGACTGAGACAAAGCTAGCCTTTCATCCTTTCAGAACGGCTCTCACACCTTAAGAAGTAGACAGAAGGGGATAAAGAGAAGGAAAAGGAAAGGGGGAGACGAAAAGACCATGCAAAATTAGTTGAGGTGAGGGCAGAGACCCAAGATAGGGGTAACCTTGAGCCTTAGACTCCGTCTCCGATGCCCCCCCACTGACAACAATCAGCAAGAGATTGAGGGGAAATAATAATAATAATAATAATAATAATAATAATAATGATAATAATAACAATAATAATAGTAATAGCAATAATAATAATAATAACAATAATAATAATAGTAATGAAAATAACAATAAAAATAATGATGATAATAGTACCAACAATAATAATAATTATCATCATTACTCTTATAATAATAATAATAATAATAATAATAATAATAATAATAATAATAATAATAATAATAATAATAATAATAATAATAATAATAATAATAATAATAATAATAATAATAACAATAATAGTAGTAATAATAATAATTGTAACAAAAACAATAATAATTATTATCATTATTATCATCATCATTATCATAATAATAATAACAATAGCAATAATAATAATAATAATAAATAATAATAATAATAATAATAAAATAATAATAACAATAATAATAATAGTAATAACAACATTAATAACAATAGTAATAATAAAAAAAAATAATAATAATGATAATGATAATAATAACAACAACAACAATAATGAATATAAAAATGATAGTAATATTAGTAACAATGATAATAATAATAAATATTATTAACATTAATATCATTATTATTACTATTATCATTATAAGAATAATAAATATAACAATAACAACCATAATAATAATGTCCTTTACCATGTCTAAAAAAGAGAATTTATACTGTTATTATTCCTAGGAATGTACTATAAAAAAGGGGAAAAGTAAACACATTACATATATATTAAACATTCTTTAATATGAGAAACATACATACATCTGGCAGCATCTTGTACATAAACAAAGAAGGCTTAAATAGTTTTTGGAAGGAGTTGGAAACAGTTTTCTTGCCACAGACATCTAGTACCCAAGAGACAGTCTGTGAGTCTGGCAGCACCTGTCATTGGACAACACAGACTAGGCTGCCTACCTGTCGTTAATTATCCATGATCATGGCTTCCATGGGAGTTGACACACTTATATATATATATACAGTGGAGATGTATCTGTGGGAATTCCTGAAGCAGGCTGAACTGAACTCTTTCTCAAGAAAGAAAATGAAAGATAAGACAATGATAACAGATAGTTCACATACACTTTACAATATAGGAGGGGGAATGCATCATACTTTGGCTCTGGTACTAAAATCAATAAATAAAGCATGGCTGAAAATACTGCAATTCTGAGATAATTCAGTTTCAAAACTAAGACTAGCTTTTGTAATCTTTCCTTAAAATTACCAACAATGTAAAATAAAGCAACACTATAACTTTATCAATATAGCTTCATCTGTGAAAAAGTCATGGTTTGAAGATTTCTCAATAATAAAGTGAACTGCAAAAAAGAATACATTTTGCACAAGCATTAACAAAATAATCTAGTAACAAATCTACCTGCATCTGAAAGAATCAAAACGGCCACTTCACAGACCTTTAACAATCAAACAGCCTACGAAGGGAAATTAAGATGGCCTATCCAAAGCAAGGATCAATGAATGGCTTGCAACAACCACATCCCATCTTTTGCATTGCACTCTCAGATGAAAACTGGTCATTCTAAATTACAAACATTCATAAAAACCTGAGGGTTAAATATGACCATGGGATAAGTACACTGACTGGTGTACTTAATCCATATCCTTTGTAAGTGGAACCTTTCCACTGCATGGCTACTGTGAGAGCATTACTGTTTCCTCTGAAAGAAAATTCTTTGCTTCAACGCTAATGTCAGTATACAATGAGAATGCCCTTCCAAATACGAGATGAAGTTACAGGAAATTAAGTCACAAATTTACATAATGTATGTAATATAAGGTAATTCAACACTCTTAAAATCATTTAATATTTTGTGTTCAATATTGTTCTGATGATCCTAAACAATTTGCTATATTTTTGTTCGGTAAAAACCCATATTTGTTCAAAAGTATATCATATTACATGTCCATATACAGTGGCCAATATTAATATAAATAAAGTAGACCCATACCATACTGAAATTTTGATAAATATCAAAATCACTGAAACTGATGAACATAAAATGCATTATGATATCTAGGTTTTAAGGAGACATGCTTCACATGCCATAGCATATTAAATATCTCCTTGCCAAAATTCACTCATCCCTAAGTCTATATAACCACCTTTCATAATTACAACACATTGACCTTAAAATCTAGCATACAACAACCTAAAAATATTTCCATATAATTCATTCACCCACAATGAATTATTTCAAATCAAACATGGATTATGAAAAAATAAAAGGCAAGTATCTCTCGCATAAGCCTTATTCTGTCTGAAGTGCTAGACAACTCAAGTTAGCACTAAAAATTGGAATATTGCACCTAAGGGTCAAGCTGCTGATGTAGCAACAAAGCTTTTTATTTTGTGATTAAGAAATTATGTTCAGAAAAGTCTGTATCATTTGGTAATAAACATTGGTATAGTTAGCTTGAGAACACGTGAGATAACTTTACATAAGCACAGGCAAAGAAAGCATAGCATCAAAACATAATTCCTTTCTCCAATTACCCTCTAACCATGATATCTGATTCAGATCACATAACATGAATATGGCAGCCACATCAGTAAATGAACCATTACACAAGTTTCAAAGTTCTGAGGGCTTGTATTGAGGCCAAACTGGTGGGGGTTAAGAGAGTGTGATTCAAGTCTATAAACATAGTGATTAATTTTTGTGAGGAACTGGTACTTCTAAAGACAGTCACCTTCCAAATCTAGAAACTGTCACTGTGATTTTATGAATATAGGCAGAATCAGAATAAGGAAGACACTGTCAGTATAACAAATCTATTGATTTGGTAGCAAAATCAATTGATAGGCAAATGCAAGATGGCTATGAGAGCTTCTAAATAAGCCAGTCTACATAACTTACTTTCATCTGTTTTTCCATCTATCCTCTCCAATAATCCTCTTGATATACAAGACCCACATCTTCATGTTAAAACACATATTTACTGAGGACACCTATAAGCATACATAACAAATGGTATGACTGAAAAATGCTTGGTAAAGGAACCTGCAAGTAAAAGTAGCTAATAAAGGTAAATTGTTTAAAGAAGTACAAAAAAGGGTATTTGCAACATCATTTTTCTTTCAAAAGGAGAAAAAAATCATACTGGCCTCAAAGTAAAAATATTACATACTACCAGGTACTAATTCCCTTGAAAGTACTGTTATATCCCCAGCACTGTCTATCAAAGTCTTCCATTTGCAATAACTTCAGATAGGTAATACATTTATACTGTGTATACTGTAAATGACTAGAAAGCTGACCAATCATGTTTTGGTTAAAAGGACTAGTGGGGGAAAATTATCATTGCACCAGACTAAAAATCATACCTGGAAGCCTTAAAATATGAACATACCATATTAGGAAATATATGCCAACAGGAACTGTTCTCTGATACTATCAAGTTTATCAGAACAGTTTTATGGACTTTCTTACATCTACCTACAAGAGCAGCATTTCCACATGGAATGAAAATATAATTCTGAATAATATCTCTGTCACTTAAATGTAGGACAAATAATTTTGATAAATCCAAATGGCAAATTCTAAGTTAATCATGTGAGAATAAATTCTCTTCTTCATAAGTGAAAATAATATTCTATAAAACAACTCAAAGAACTAGCATTTCTTGTCATCATGAGAGGCTTGGCTGAAGATTGCATTTGCTGGGTCAGCAAGTGGGTCAATATCCTGAAACACCTTATACCAATCTAACTTGCTAGCTTCCTGCTTCTGCGCTGCATTCAAGGAAGGAGCGGAATGGGCTCCACCTGCAGTATGCCTGGATTGTGACAAGGAATTAGCTGGAGATGAACCCTTAGTGTTGCTTACATTAGCCTGTGCAACTCCAGGTTGGTTGGGTGTATTATGAGCGGTGTTTTGTTGCCAACTCTGCATGCCAAAGTCAAGCAGCTGTGAT
>NC_091582.1:9829193-9836693 GCF_042767895.1 Penaeus vannamei
ATCCTTGAAACCATAGTAGCTTAGGTTCGTCTGATGTTTCTTTATGGCTCATACAGATAGGTAATTTTCCATCTTAATTAATGTTAGATTTTAACAATCAATATCCTCATGGGACAATATACAGAATAAGGTAGTTGCTGAGTTGGGTAGTAGAACATATATGAAATGAAAGAATACAAACCAAGACAATTTCCTTCTATAGCAATATTTGTCTAAATGCTTTCTAAAGGTGCTATGTGTAAAAGAACAGAGGTGAGAGCCCAATTTTAGCTAAGTCACTCATCTTGTTTACATGTCGAGAGTAAACACTGGACTGACTGCAAGCACTCATTACTGCAGTATGTCAAGGAGTTTGTGTTACTATGCTCTTATATTTTGTTAATCACCTTTGTCTACTGTTCCACATCTATGCTTTCAACAGCCTTTATTAATGTTGTTATATCTCATTTACATGTTTTAAGATTTATTGAAACAGTTTTGTATGAGAATTGATCCGAAGAACCTTCTGCTCATGTGCATATGTACATTTCTAGTCGCCAGTTTTGTTGGGAGGATTCCCAGCCATTCTATGACAGAAGGCCGGCAAGAAATGTTTAGTTTTCTTTGGTGCGTTGATTCTGGATAGTATCAGGACCCCTTCCTTTCCCATTGCAAATGCCGTTTGCATCTCTGATATTATCAAGGGTTTATAAAAGAATGCTGACCTATACCTAAGTGTAAATGTTATGAAGGAGGCAGGAAGTAGATAATACTAGTTGTGATGCATTTTTTAAATTGTTTTCTAAAATTATGTTTTGATGCTCTACAAGACCTACACATATTCATCTGATGAAGAACTCTGTCTGTCTGTCTCTCTGTCTCTCTGTCTCTCTGTCTCTCTGTCTCTCTGTCTGTCTGTCTGTCTGTCTGTCTGTCTGTCTGTCTGTCTGTCTGTCTGTCTGTCTGTCTGTCTGTCTATCTATCTATCTATCTATCTATCTATCTATCTATCTATCTATCTGTCTGTCTGTCTGTCTGTCTGTCTGTCTGTCTGTCTGTCTGTCTGTCTGTCTGTCTCTCTCTCTCTCTCTCTCTCTCTCTCTCTCTCTCTCTCTCTCTCTCTCTCTCTCTCTCTCTCTCTCTCTCTCTCTCTCTCTCTCTCTCTCTCTCTCTCTCTCTCTCCCTCCCTCTCTCCCTCTCTCCCTCTCTCCCTCTCTCCCTCTCTCCCTCTCTCCCTCTCTCCCTCTCTCCCTCTCTCCCTCCCTCTCTCCCTCTCTCCCTCTCTCCCTCTCTCCCTCCCTCTCTCCCTCTCTCCCCCTCTGTGTGTGTGTGTGTGTGTATGTGTGTGTGTGTGTCTCTGTGTCTATGTCTATGTCTATGTCTATGTCTGTGTCTATATCTATGTCTATGTCTATGTCTATGTCTATGTCTGTGTCTGTGTCTGTGTCTGTGTCTGTGTCTATGTCTATGTCTATGTCTATGTCTATGTCTATGTCCATCTCTGTGTGTCTATGTCCATCTCTATGTGTCTATGTCTATCTCTCTATGTCTATGTCTATATATCTATGTATCTATGATCTTGCTATAACTGAGGCTAAAAAGAGACTATAGGCCTACTTTGAGTGGCTGTATATCCTCACTTACTACAAGCATGAATGGATGCCATATGGTTAGAACATTTTTTTTAGCAAATGTTTATATTGTTTCCTCTGACATATGGTAATGGTCGAGAATTAAATGTTTCACCTCACCTCAAAGGATACCCATGCAAGTATAATGTCATATGCTCTTCATTACATGTATTTTTTTTCTCTTTCAGATCTTGGAGAGTGACATGCAGTAAATTTTATGATATTTTGTTAGGATTCATCAATATTCAAGATGTCTATATCAGCGATATACATCCTTGATGTCAAGGGGAAGGTTAGTCAGTCTTAATTGTGTTAAATTTGTTGTTCAGGTGAAAAGTCAGCCTGAGAATTCAGAGGCTAGGTGGTATGCTATATGATTTTGTTATAAATCTTGTATTTCCCCTCCTCCCCTCCAAAAAAGATATGAATGCAAATTTCATGGACCATTATTTATGTATAATTTGTTGTTAGGTTGTCTAAATTCACTCAGAATTTACATACATATAAATAGATTTTGCATTAGGTGCTATACCATGGATATAAAATGCATTTATACATTGATGAAGGGCTAAAAGATATTTCTTTTCATAAATGAATTCTTTTAGTTGCTTTTAGACACCATTTACTATATCTTGATGTCCTGCAGGTGTTGATATCCCGGAACTATCGTGGGGATATTGACATGGGCGTGATAGAGAAGTTCATGCCTCTGGTCATGGAAAGGGAGGACGACGGCAACATGGCCCCCATTGTTCAGGTGAGTTTGGTTTGGTTTTGGCTAGATAGGTTAACGAAGGATGAGGATCAAATTCAAGTTGGGGTGGTACTTGCTAAGAATGAATTAGACTTAGCCACCTATTAGAATTTTGTCTGTTAACCCCAGAATTTGAGTTCTTTCCAGAAACCATTGTGAATGAATTCCTTATAAGATGTTATTGTTATTAATTGTCAATCTCGGATTCCTTCTGACTTTTTTCTTTGTTTGTTTGTTTCTTTCTTTCTTTCTTTGTTTTTCTTTTTCTTTTAACATGTGGAGCTTATTTTATATTGTGTTCACTCAGATTGTGAATACTAAGTAGTATGAAATATTTTATAATTTTTGTTAGATGTTGCTAAGTATACTCTCTTCAAAAGAATGTTATCTTGTTCACTTTCTAAATACTAAATGGATTCAGATTGTTTACCCCTCAGCAACTCTATCAAATTTTCTTCACTAATTTTTTATGCAGCAGAGATTTGGTTAGATAAAGCCCATGTACTAACTTTATTATAAATTTTGTTCTATTTATATCTTTTATTATCTTATTCTTGCATAGTGATTGAGAATAAACTACAAGTTGAATAGGTAGTGTAATGGATAAAGGTCGTCAAATAAGAACATCTTTTTAGGGCATGAAAATTACATATATTGATATTATATATCGATATATCTCCCTACCCAAGTCCTCAGTTTATTAGATATTTTCAGTATACCACTTGTTAAATTATATGTTGATTGAAGATATTCAATTGTTGTTCCAGACTCAGGAGGCTACGTTCTGCTTTGTCAAAGTGAGTAACTTGTATGTCGTCTCCGCAACGAGAATAAATGCAAATGTGACTCTGGTTTTTGCCTTTCTTCACAAGCTGGTGTCAGTTGCTCAGGATTATTTTAAGGTATGTTTGTCAAAGATTGTTTTTCTTTTTAATGAAAACATGATACATGAGTGTTATTGATTATTTTTTTATGATTATTACTTTATGTATACAATTATTTTAACCCATTTTTGCAGGGGACATGTATTGTTGACTATAGTTTTCATTTAGGAACTTTTATTACTCATAGATAATTCCACAAGTGCTCAGCCACAGAGGAGCCAAAGTAGTAGGCCTTCTTAACATCACCTGATTTCTGCCCTCCTGGAAGTTTTTGGGAAAATGTTTTTTCTAATGCTATTAATGTTTTCTTTATTTTTTGATATAGTATATTAATATTATTAACAATACTAATGGCAATAAAAGCTAACAAATAATCTTACAGGAAGCCATGGAAAAGATAGGTAGAACTAGTCACTGATCTATGTGTAGAGTTAATAGAAAAAAATAAGATAAAATAGAATAAAGACTTGGACACAGCATGCATTTTTACCATCCTGGCATCAGTGGGTTAAAGTTGTTGTGGATATCATCCAAGGACTTGAAAAATCTTACATTATGTTAGGTCTCCAAGCTTAATTGATATAAAGGTCATTATGAATGAATTGGGTTTGATGTAGTAGGAAGCAAGTGCAATTCGGTCTGAAAAGATTTAATGAGTGCTCAAAGATGGTTCAGCACAGATCATCCAGAACAGACTGAAGTTTCTCATTAGATTTCTGGATCACCCAACAGTGGGAGTTACAATAGTCACAAATGAAAGGAATCTAAGTTTCCTGAAGCTAAGGGATGACTTTAAGAAGAGGGAAGGGGGGAATTTTGTGTTATTTTAGTTTGAATATAATCTTGTATTGAAAGCTGATGTATAGAATTATTAAATTTGTCAGATTGATTAAAAGTATTAAGGTATAAAGTTTCATTTTTGATAATAATCTTTATATAACATGTTTTCTTTTCTTTTTCTGTACAATCTGTGTCATCAGATTCCCTTCATTCTGCTTTCTTATTCTTTTTCTGTACAATTGCTAATGCGTTGATAAAACCTCCACCTATCTGAACCTCGGCAGGAGCTGGAAGAAGAAAGTATCCGGGACAATTTTGTTATCATATATGAATTGCTGGATGAATTGCTTGACTTTGGCTACCCTCAAACCACAGACGTCAAGATTCTGCAAGAGTGAGTTTTTGTGTGTTTGTTTGAGTGAGTGTGTCAGGGTAGTCACTGAAAAACAAATTTTGTATGTGTGCATGATTAAGATAAGAGAGTAGTAAACTGATTACCATATGTATGTAGATATTTTTTTCTCTCTTTTTAAGAAGATACTTTTTTCAGGTTTAGACCATAAATGAATATTGTAATGTATGTATAAAGATGATGAAGATAGGAAATACTAAACTATGACATTTGGGACCATGCTAGACCTCTCCTCTGATGGAAAAAATAATGTAATAGTTTTTCCTTCTGACTAGTCTAGTTATTATTTGTATATTTTGTGATGCAAGATACATATGTATGTTACTTTATACATGTTCTAGTTACTCTGACTTGTCAAACAATGAAAAAAAAAGTTTTTTAGACTTGTATCACATTATTCAGAGTTCAATAGGGACAGGTGTCTGTGTGAAATGAATATTTAAAAAGTTATTATTTGCATAATATTTTATTTTTTCTACTAGGTACATCACTCAAGAGGGTCACAAGTTAGAGATTGCTCCTCGACCACCAATTGCAGTAACCAATGCTGTCTCGTGGCGGTCTGAAGGAATTAAGTATCGCAAAAACGAAGTATTTCTGGATGTTATTGAAGGTGTCAATCTCTTGGTAAGTCATTTTTGGTATGTTGCTACATATATCTTTAAATCTATGTGAAATCATTGCAATACTGTCCTTATTTCTTTCATATGAATTTATTTAATTATGATATGTTTCCATTTATAAGTTACATGTATTTATGTGTTCATCAGTATATGAAAGTTGTTACTCCGTGATTCACAAATGTTTGATTCATTTTCTGTTCCCAGGCGAATTCTAATGGTAATGTGCTACGTAGTGAGATTGTAGGCAGTATCAAGATGCGAGTGTATCTATCTGGAATGCCGGAACTGCGTCTTGGGCTCAATGACAAGGTTCTGTTTGAGTCCACTGGCAGGGGCAAGAGCAAGAGTGTGGAGCTAGAGGATGTCAAATTCCACCAGTGTGTCAGGCTGTCCAGGTTAGCTGATTTAGTTCATAGTTCACCTATCCAGGTTCCTTGTATCTATATTTCATATCTTGGAAATAAGAACAAAAAAAAAAGATTGGAAAGTGGTTTTCTCAGATTTTGAGTTTTTATATATTATTTACAATGATTTTTTCTCCTTGTCAGGTTTGAGAATGACCGTACTATTTCATTTATTCCCCCTGATGGGGAGTTTGAACTCATGTCATACCGGCTGAACACACATGTAAGTTTTTTTCCATTGTCAGATGATTGTGATAATATTCAGCTTTAAGATTTGACTGCACTCAAAATTTCTCTTCATACTGATTTATATTTTTTACTTGTAGATGTTTTTATCTTTTTGTTATGGGACATTGCCACAAACAGGAGCAGAACAACTGTAATAAAAATACTGATATGAAATATAATCCTCAGGTAAAGCCATTGATCTGGATAGAATCAGTGATTGAAAGGCATGCACACAGCCGAGTGGAGTACATGGTCAAGGCCAAGTCCCAGTTTAAGAGGCGGTCAACAGCCAACAATGTGGAGATCATAATTCCAGTCCCCAATGATGCAGACTCCCCTAAATTCAAGACTTCAGTAGGATCAGTAAAATACACCCCAGAAAAGAACTGCATTGTGTGGACCATCAAGTCTTTCCCGGTTTGTATAATGATCATCCAAAAAGCTTGTTGTTTTAGGACATGATTTGGCTGTTGTCATTAATGTTGTTTTGACATTTAGCTTTTCATGTAGTTGTGATCAACAAATGCTGCTATTTCAAGGTATCTGTTGATCAGACAATGTAGAAGGGTAGAGGGCTCATAACTTGTTTGTATTTTCTCAACAGGGTGGGAAGGAGTACCTAATGAGAGCACACTTTGGACTTCCAAGTGTTGAGTGTGAGGACTCTGAGGGAAAACCCCCCATCCAAGTGCGCTTCGAGATCCCTTACTTCACCACCTCAGGGATCCAGGTGAGACAATGGCCATTGAGCACTTCTTAGACTTTATATTGTGTTATAGAACATGAATTCTTTGTAGGATTGTTTTATTCTTCCAATATTTTTTCTCTCATCCCTACCTCCCTCCTTTACTCTTCCCCTCTTCTCTCTCAAATACACTAAATAAACATTTGTGGTTCTTCCAGGTGAGGTACCTGAAAATTATTGAGAAGTCCGGCTATCAAGCTTTACCATGGGTGCGATACATCACCCAGAATGGAGATTACCAGTTAAGGACACACTAGAGAAAAGCATTACACTAGCAAGCCTTTGTTTCTTGAGGTAACAGAGTGTATGATGCCTTTGTGTATTGAAGGGTTACTGCTGAACAAAGAATAAGCTTGTTGGAAAAGTTATTGGGAGAAAAGTCTGGGGGCCATATAGTGACCATAAATAATGTCCTTTTTTTTTTTGTTTGTTTGTTATTCAAAAGTGTAATGATGATGAGAAATTCTATTATTGAGATGTCAGCTGCATTGGGCTTCTTTCTTACAACTGATAAAAATGTTTTTGTTATTAAAATGTTTTTCTTATATTTAGCAATTCATAAGGCAAATAATCGTTTAATTTCTACTTGGTATTTCTTTTTCATTTGAGTCTCTTGGCATCTCTGGTAACCGTAAGAATGAAAAAAAAGGTAAAAAAATTAAATCCAAAACTCCAGTGATTTGTATTTGGAATCAGCTGTGCATTTAGCTGATATTCATATATGACTTTGCTCTGTAATTTTCCCAATTGATGCAAAGGATATTTTCAGTGGAAGTATGTGGAGAGTTATAAGATTTGTGTTGATTACATTCCATATCTTTCAGCCTTTACCAGTGTCAGGAGGACAACTATTTAGAAACATTTTATATTCTGAAGTGTGCATAAAAAACAGATTTTGCAGTCGTGTTTAATTAGCTTTAAGGAAATTTTCACAATTGGCTTCATTCACAAAGGGCTAGACAGATTGTTTATTAAGTTATAATTATTGTAGTTTTTTCCTCATTGTTTACTAACAAGAGAGTGGATCTTGCTTCATATTTAATTATTTTGAAAGCTTTAG
>NC_091582.1:9873506-9876006 GCF_042767895.1 Penaeus vannamei
ATATAGCATCAAGGTGACCTTAACTTAGAACCGCTGAATTATAAGGTTACCTCAGCGATGCACTCTTCATCTTCAAAGTCGGCCTCTGTCGCCTGCCAGTTTGGTTTGCTTATTGATAACATGCCAAGGGCCTGTCAGCATTTGCCTACAAGTTGAGTTTCTTCCTTTATTTCATTACTTGTTTTAGAGTTACATAACTTTCATGTGCCTTGTGGCCATCAGCTTGACCTCTATTTTTAATGTGATTAAACAGCATGAAGTGATTATCCAGTTCTCATTCACTTCATAATGTTCCATATGTGAGTAATAAGTTTGAAGATAACAAGTAGATTTCTCCATTACTCCAATGATGAATTTGAGGATTGCACTCTTGAGTGTTTTTTAGAGATTGGAAGGAATATGGGCTTGAAATGACAAAAAAAAGAAGAAAAAAATCTGGATAACCTCAGAATGTAAAGATAAATTACCTGTTTGGAAATGTGAGCAAACATATCCATGTTTTGCTTAAAGGAAATTAAAAGAAAATGATAAAGCTAGTTTTTAATATAGAATACAATTTGAAAAATACTGAATTCCAGATTAAATGGATTAGATTGTGTATTTGCACTCTTGGAATGGGGTTACAGCCAGAGCCAAATAGGTCTCTAGGCTACATCTTATATTCTACAAGGATAACAACCTGCAAATAGATTTTAGGAAGATAGTACAGTGTCAAGGTTTCGTTTTGACATTGTCTGCCGCATTCAGGTCTAGTGTTTGATAATGAGTTAAATATTGAGAATACCTTTGCATGACTGATCACGAAGGTATTGGTATTGATGGATTCGTCTCATCCTCTATTACCCATATATACAGGACATTTGGAAGGAAACTCCTTCCAACCCCCACATTCTTGGCTCCATTAGCATGGGAAATTGTGGGGTAAACTATGAACAATATACATGGAATAAGTCCTTATATTTTCTAATGCAGGGGGGTGTCCTCGTGCAACTGCCTCCTGGGGTGCTACTGCCCCCAACCTCTGTAGTGGAAGACAAAAAATCCTCCACGTATTCACCGCAGGATAGAATGTGCAACCCCAGCATTTAACTATTGATTGTGTAATTCCTTTTATATATATATTTTAGTGCATAATCTCCCAGGTACCATTCATGCCCTCCCCTGCTTAGATCGTGAGAACTGAGAGGTTACCATGGAATAATTTCTGTATATTTGGGTAGTAGAGAGTGAAAAGAATCCATCTATACCAATGTTGTGATCGGTCATGCCAAGGTATTCTGAACATTTACCTAAAGAGAAAATGAGAAAAGCATTACCTGTAATGAATCATATCAATCACCATACTTTTTTGGGGGTCATTCTGTGGTATGATCGTTAACCCAAAGGTGCCAGCTAAGCTGTGGTTAATTTTGAGTTTGCTAGCATGGGACAGAAATTGGAATTGGGGAGACAATATTTTTCCCCCTTACTCAAGACAAGATAATTATTATTCACCCCCCAAAAAAAAGATTAAAAAGTAACAAAGGTTAAGTAAACTTTGAAAGACTATAGCATAAAGATTGATTTCATATAATTCCATGCCTATTTATTGGATAGAATCTATGTATATCTTAAGCTTTTTTTATGCCTTATTCCTGCTTCTTGGATGCACCACTTTGTAACGTTTTAATCTCAAGCCTTTGTGCTGCTGATGAATTCACCTTTTTTGTGGTTATAAAAGTAAAGAATATTAACACTGACAAAAAGGAGGGATTTTCACGGAGTAATCAGCTTCACATGTGGTTACACTGGTGTAAACACAGTAATGGCACCATCCACTAGCATAAAGCTCCCAGAGCAGTAGCTTGTGTTGTAGCAACAACTCTGTCAGATTTTGTCCATTGTTTCCAACATCTACTAAATGGAGGTTAGTAAAACTGAAGTCTGTGTATTTGTAGGATGCAAACCAAGAAAACAGGCATGAAGTGCATTTAAAACCAAAGATATTTTTCCAGTATGATATGACAACCAAGGTAAATTATATAATGAACAGATAAATACAATAACATTTTTTTCCTATGACATAATTGCCACAGAGGAAAAGACTCTAAAAGCAGAAACAAATGAACAACCAACATATGACATCAAGTGATTGCCAAAGTACATTTTTTACGTGGGCCATGGCAAATGCCTACAAAGCTCAACTGTAATTTTAGGGAAGCTCGAGTGTGGATGCCTGCAAACAAACACTTAATGGTTGTGATCATTATCAATCTCAATGTTGATAATAATGCGCAGGGCACTAATGAGCGCATAACACGCATATAGGGAAATATAGCCCCATTTGGCAAATTTTTAGAAGACTATCACATTGGCACTCAAAATAGGAATTCTGTTTCATGTTTATAGTTGCTGTCTTAATGAAATGCACCTGAAGCTTTCAGTGATCAGTGATGGAAGACTTACAAACTTAACTTGATCCTAATAGTGATGCAGTGTCAAGTGATCCTGGAAGTGCCTA
>NC_091582.1:9893506-9896006 GCF_042767895.1 Penaeus vannamei
TTGGCAAGGACGAACATGCAAGGAGACTGTCTACAATAGTACAGCAGAGTGGAGTTGTTACCAGGTGAGTTTTGGACAGTTAGGGCTTGCTGGCATTTAAGCCATTGAGGGTAAACTGTTTGGAGTTCTGATACTGGGAGTGCATGCAGAAGTACTTTGGTAACATGAAGTCAATAATAGGTCTAGCTGACCTTACCTCTTATCCCGGTCTTTGAATGTTAAAGATTTTGAGGGTTTTATTACTGTTGTCATTGTTGATACCTTTTTTTAAAGAATAGTAGTAATCATAATGATAAAAATAATATAGAAAAGAACAGTAGTAGTAATAGAAATAAGAAATATACTTGATTCAGCCAACTGTGTTAAAGAATACATATGCATCAAAAGGAAGAGGATAACATGTAGACGATTTTATTGGACTGCATATGCGTCAAAAGGAAGAGGATAACATGTTGACGATTTTATTGGACTAGAAATTGTCAAAAATGTGTGTATCATTACTGTTTAGTCAATTAATGATGCGAAAGTCATAACTATAAATAGAATTGATATGACCAATAAAGTGACGTAGCTAAGGACGAGTGTGATTTTTCACTATCCCCATGGCCCTTGACTAAGGGGATGGTGAGTGAATATTACATAACTGTAATTAATGTAATATTATCGTATTTATGTAGGAGGGACAGATTTTGTAGATAATGTAGACCATCATAATGTCACAAACAAAAAGTCATTTGCTTTAGCAAATGACATTTTTTTTTTTTTTCAGTTAGATTTTTTTTTTTTTTTTTTTTTATCATACATACTTTTTCATGAAATCTAAAAGGAAATATAGGGGTTCAAGGAAATGTTTCTGTGCCTCACTGAGTATGTCAAGGTGTTATCACAAAAATGCAAATTTTTGGTGTACTCTCCACAGTTTACATATCTGTAGTGTGTCTCCATACACAAAAAATTGTTATGAGCTATTTAATATTTACTTTCTACAAAAGTCGAATGAAGATTTTTGGTGTGATTATTATGCTAAATTACAAACAAATGTTCTTGGTTCTTCAGTTAGATATATATGATTTATATAATAGTACCAGTCTAAGCCTGTAGAGCATCTCCCATTATTATCATGATTGTTATAAGAAATAATAATACTAACATTCATTAGTTGCATTTTTACATGTGATAGTCCAATTTCTACTAGCCTTATCAAAATCTTGACGTAATTCCAGATCTAGATGCTATGTTTGGGGAATGTGGGAAGCCGTACTGAGAGGATTATTTGCCTAAATACAGTTTATTTTTTCATGGATAATGAGGATTAGTAGTCTGTGATTATCAGAGAAATGTACAGATTAAACATTGTGTGAGCTTGTTTGGTAGAAGTACACAATACATAAAGTGAATAGATTGTAAATAGTTGAAGGTACATGAAAATCTGCTCTTACATGATAACCCCTTTAGTAAGTTATGATGTTGTGAAATGGTAATAGGTGTATACATACATGAAAACTAATTTCATAATGTATTGTTAAGATGTAGAATTTCATTTGCAGATTTGTGGAAGTTGAAGATCAACCCACAGGCACCTGTGTAGCTCTTGTACTTGGGGCTTGTCGCTGCCTCTGTGCTGATATTGGAGCTGCAAACACTTGTGATCCAGAGCATGTTTTTAATTCCCGTCTACTCCCAGTCCTAGAAAAAGCAGAGTACATCTATGTTGAGGGCTATTTCATAACACACAGTTTCCCTACAACTTTGCAGGTTTGTCAAATGGCTTTGTTTAATTTATGGTATGTGAATAAGAGCTCAAGGAACTTTTAGTCATCAGGATTAGATTTATTGGAAGAACATTGTGACCACAATATCCCATCTTATTGGGATATCTGTATGTAGTGGAGATGAAAACTTTGATATACATATTATCTTCTGTACTTCTGTTCTCATTCATATTTTGATGGTTACTATATAATGTTCTGGTTTACAATGTAGTAAAGGTCTTTAACTTGATATTCCTACTACTAAACTACATTTTTTCTGATTTCTAGATTGCCAAATATGCTCAGCAGCACAAAAAGACATTTGTGTTCAATCTCTGTGGCAGTTACGTCTGTGAAAACCATCCTAATGAGCTTACTGAACTCCTGCCGTATGTAGACATCCTCTTTGGCTATGTTGAAGAGTACAAAACCCTGGATAAGTTTGTTGATGTGGAAAAGGTCTCACAGAGTCACTCCAATTGCCCTGACAACATTTCACATGATGTGCTACTGGTTTTAAGAGCACTCAGAGGGGAGGAACAGATTGTAAAAGATAAGAACAAGGGTGCAGAGGAAGATCATAATGTACAAAAAAATGGAATTGTGGAAAAAAGCAGCAATCATTCCAGTCTCACTAATGGGGTTATCAATGGGTCCAATGGAGATGTGGTAAATGGAGTTGGCAGTGGGAAGTTAAATGGTTACAGCAATTGTGATCATGATGTGATGGTGGAGAGAGGGGCCAGCAA
>NC_091582.1:9911006-9915244 GCF_042767895.1 Penaeus vannamei
TGGTACAAATGTTAACAATAATGATAATAAAAATAATCATAAGCATAATAAGTTTGAAATAGTCTAAAGTCAAAATGATAAGAACAACAATAAAACAATGATGATGATAACAATAATGATGATTACAATAATAATCATAATGATAGTAGTACTATTACTAGTGCTACTAATGGCAATGATAATAATGCTGATGATATTGGTAATGGTGATAATGTTACTGACAATAATAATAATAATAATAATAATAATAATAATAATAATAATAATAATAATGATAATAATAATATTAATAATAATAATAATAATTATTATTATTATAATGATAATAATAACAACAGTAACATGAATAAAACCAACGATAATGCTAATACTGATATTGATATTGACGGCGATGACAATAATTGTGATGCGAAAGTGATAAGAAAAATAGCAAAGACGATTAATGATAAAGAATAACGATTAAATAACAATAAGAATAAAATATACTAAGAAGAACAACAATAAAAAGTAAAAACAAAATGATACTATGCTAATGTAAATGATGATGATTGTAATCATTCTATAGTGATGGTAAATAGTAATATTAGCAACAACGACAATAATGATTTTAAGAAAGATAATAATTCTAATTGTAATAAAGATAAAGACCGTGCCGAGATTATGACTATGCCGATGATGGTAATAATGATAGTCATGATAACAACATAAAAACAGAAAGTAATGAGTCATTACATTTTGTTTTATTAATTTAATACCGTAAATTAAAATCCTAATCATGTAATAAATTCTCTCACCATGTAAAATTACATTAAGCCCCATCTTCATAGTCACTGACAAAATCCAAATAAGGAACATACTTTTCAGAGTATAATTACGGAGCCATCAACTATACGGTTCGCCTGCGCTCGTATCCCTCCGCCTCTTCATCGCCGCCGCCGCCAAGTGCCCGGATGGACGCTAGCCTCGGCAGAAAAACTCAAGGCCGTTTAAATGTCACAAATTCACCTTCATTTTCGATGCTTACGGTAGTGACGATTCTTTTGTTTTTTTGTATTTCTTTTTTCCCCCTTGTTCTCCCCTCTCTTCCCAGCACCTCCCCCCCCCCCGCCCCACCCTCTCCTTCCACCCCCTTCCCCTCGTGGTGTAGGTGTGGTCAGCAGACGACCCTTTGGAGGCGGCGGCGGCGGCGGCGGCGGCGGCGGACGGTGCGATGACGGCGGAGGTCGCTCGGGTTGTGGAATTCGTGGTGGTGGGATTAGTCGCGGTTTTAGTTGTTGTTTTTTTGGAAGTTATATCGATAGCCCCATTTTTGCAAAGGCTAAGGGTTATGCTGGTATATTCTGGCGATGTGTCTGACTGTAGCCGCGTGGTCGGTGGCCGCCTGCGACGAACCCGAAGAGAGAGGCTCCCTGAGATGCCTCTGGACAGGGCCTGAAGAGAGGGAGGGGAGGGGGGGGGGCTGGTGGATGCGGAAGAAGGTCACAGCCTAATTTCGTTGGTCGGGGCGGATGGGGCGACGAAAACTGGCTAATGAGGCCGATGGAATGCGAGGGCATGGGACGGGGCAGATAACGATTTTCATCCTTTTTATGCCTTGTCATCCGAAATCCATTTGGGCTTTACTAAATTTAAGAAGCTAATATATGTACATACCATCGATACACAGACGAAAGTAAATACCTTTATCACGCGCACATTACGAACGCCGATACAGATACATCATCGACATGCCGGCGCGAAAGTAATTACCTGTATCTTAATCCTCACCCGGACCCGCCCCCCCTTCGCGTCTCTCCAGCCCGCGCCGCCATCGACCATCTAATTAGCAAGCGCAAATGCGTAAATCTCGCGAATACGCTCGAGTGCCGTCTACGCAGACTGGGAGGAGTCGAGCCAAAAAAAAAAAAAAAAAAAAAAAAAAAAGCCAAGGTCGACCCATCAAAATATCTTCTAAAAACTGGAAAGCATTGAGTCGGGGCAGAGCTGAGAGGAGAGGGGGGGGGGGCGCCATCTGACCATCATCGCACGCCCATACTCGTTCACGTCTATATCCAGCGACGCCCATGCTCGCCAAAGGACCAGCGTCACTCTCTAGCTTGTTCATGGGCAGCGTATCTTACCCGTGCGGCAAAAAAAAAAAAAGAAAAAAAAAAGAAAAAGAAAAAGAAAAAAAAATTATCGATCTCGAGCCGAGCCCATTGAGCCGTTTCTGCGCCGTTCTTCACTTACCGTTCCTCCGAGTCATTCTTCCTCGTTCTCTTTCTAGTCCTCTTCTTCACCCTTTTTTCCTCTCCAATTTATCTTCATTGGCTCTTCCCTTTCCTCTTTCTCTTCTTATGCTTCTACACTTTGTTCTTACCTTCTAGTCCTCCTCCTCCTCCTCCTACTCCTTCTTCTTCTTCTTCTTCTACTACTTCTTCCCCTTCTTCTTCTCCCTTTCTCACTCTCCTCCTCCTCATCTTTTTCCCTAACTGTCTGCGAAATGGACTTCAAAAAGGTCAGAAGTATAATGAAGTGCAAAGGTTCCTGGCCTTGCAATAACAGCCGCATCGAGAATACAGCAACATATGCAATCTTCTCCAGATATTGCGGATGTCTCTCACTCTCTTCCTCTCTCTTCCTCTCTCTCTCTCTCTCTCTCTCTTTCTCTCTCTCTCTCTCTCTCTCTCTATCTCTCTCTCTCTCTCTCTCTCTCTCTCTCTCTCTCTCTCTCTCTCTCTCTCTCTCTCTCTCTCTCTCTCTATCTATCTATCTCTTTTCTGTCTCTCTCTCTTATCTCTCACTCCTCCCTCCTTTCAGTCTTTTTGTCTGTCTGCCTCTTTCTCTCTCTTTTTTCTGTCTGTCTGATTGACTGACTGACTGACTGACCGACCGACCGACTGACTGACTGACTGACTGACAATAACAAGGAAAGTAACTGCAACAGCTAATAAGAATAGTAATAACGACGATTAGGGAACAATTGATGATGGTGGTAATGATGATGTGATAATGATGTCAGTGGTAAGGTTGATATTGTTATTAAGATTTACAATACCAAAGGATTGTAACCACAGCAACAACGATAACAACACTAAGACATACATACTGTGATAATTATGAATAAGAAAAGCTATAATAATGACAATAATAACGATAATAATGACTGGAATGATAATTGCAATGACAAGAACAAGTTGATAGCGACTATGATGATGTAATAATGTAGTTAAATGATGTCGATGATAAAGGACCTGTTAATAACTACATAGTAGTTGTAGGCAGTAGTGAGTTTGTAGTAGTATTAACAAACATGAAACGATTGTTGTGCTGGTAATAATAAAGATGAAAATAATGATAATAACAGTAATGGTAATATTTGGATAATGATCTTGGTAATAAGAACAATCAAAATAAAAGAAATGAAAGGGAACTACGAATAAAAAACAACATAAAAAAAACAAAAACAAACAAACAAAAAGGAAGACTATAGTTTAAAAGTAAAGACAGGAAAGAGAAAAAAGTTAAGTGCAGATAATCAAATCTATAAATGACCCTGGCTAACTGCTCAGACATCATGCGTATTAGCTTAGTCCTTTATTCACCACCCTGGCTAACTGCACAGGCGTGGGCAAGCTGTGGTACATTTGATGCATGGTCAAAACATTATATAATAGTATTACAGTGGAAATTGAGGCTATCACATTATCACGATCTGTGCTATATAATTTAAAGGAAAAGATTAATCACTCAGTAATTTATCTACTCATCTACTAACCCGGCATAGGTCTTGGGTGTGGAAAGGCATGGTTACGTTTGATATGTGGTCATGTGATACTACAGTCCAAATCTAGGATACAACATAAGTAAATCTTCCAAGACGTCAGATGATATGAAAGTAGTTACATAGTTCTCCATACTTCATGCTAGGTGGTCTGAAAGTCTGTATTACAATGACGCTATGAGATATAATGTACAAGTATTCGCTTATATTCTTCATTGCATAATTTACAGTTTCTTCAACATTGCAGACTGTACTGACTTGCCAGTACGATCTATATCCCAGCCTGATTTTTGCAATCACAGTATCGCATTGTCTTGTTCTTGTTTTGTATGAACCATAGATGAATAAACCGGTCATAGTGCTTTATGCTACAACTTTCAGGCCGTTGAAAATTAGTCAGCTCAGGCAAGTCCTCTTTGAAGGAAGTTTTAATTATGTATGAAATCCTAGCAAAAGATACTCCAAGATCTATATT
>NC_091582.1:9920744-9923244 GCF_042767895.1 Penaeus vannamei
CAACCTTCGAGTAATTCTTAGCAAGATTATCAGTTGAAAGAAATGAACTTTGGTCTCCTGACTATATAAAAAGAATCACCAAAATAAATATATCCTTTTGCATTTTTTTCTTTTTCTTTTCAGAAGTAAAACAGAGAAAAATAACATTTATAACAATGAGTGTATCACAAACCTGACTGAAGGCTTCATATTCTTGGTGTTTACATGAATGAATATAAGGACCTGATACCGGAACTGATTACAGGAAATGATATAAGACAGGAACACGTACTCGACTCATCTCTCGACTCAACTCTCGCTCACTTTTCCCTTTGGACATCCCTACCTTCTACGTACAACTGAAATTCATTTATTTTTCTACACTAAAATACAGACACCTGTAATCTAGAAACCGGTAACTTCGCATTCAATGGCAAAGTTATATCCTCTTTCAGTGATTATATAAAATGAGCAAATATAAGTGCACATTGCAACGATGGCCGAGTATATTCATTATGTAAGTGTTACAGAGATATATGGAATGCTCTTTCCTATTAACAGCATGGAATAGTGGAAGATTATGTGATCTTTTGCGCCTACAACTTACTTTACTGATCTTGAGACAGGTCAGTCACCAACTTCATCACATAAGTGTTGCAAACTTGCTCCAGCATCAACACCCGGCCAGAAGGGGGTAGGGCGCCAAACACGTTTTGCATATTGAAGATACAAGCTTACTCTGGAATACTACTCACACGATGATGATGATTTTGCCAAGAATACTGGGTGATTTTTTTTAAATTGTTCAACTAATACATAAACAATAAATGAATGTTTACAAAAGAAGTTAATTTTCCAATACAAAAATCGGAGTTCAACTGGTACGTGTGAAGTCGCCTCCATTCAAAATAATTTGGATACAGAGTAACTTTGGCAAATTATTATGAATGATGAAGAAGAGACTCGTGGCGCATTTTCAAAGCGCAAGTCACGTGGTAAACATCGCAAACTTCCTCATTACGTAAGTGACTGTAACCCAATCTGTGCCCCCAAGACCTACTCGCTTGTTCTCCGATTTATCTCAATATTTCGCCAGTGCAGAACGGCTCCAAGACATCTTCATCTTGCATCCCGACTTTGCATGTTCTCTCTAATGAATAATAGTAATCTGCAATGGCGTCTACACAAAAACTGCAATGAGACTTGTACATTTATCGAACATCATGTGTTCTGCAATTGCTGCCGACGAGGCGCATGTAGAACGATGTACAGTAAATGTACAGTATTTGGTTAATAGGATGAACCCAGATGGCTATTCCCAGCTGGTTGCAAGCGCGACGGATGTGTGTGTGTGTGTGTGTGTGTGTGTGTGTGTGTGTGTGTGTGTGTGTGTGTGTGTGTGTGTGTGTGTGTGTGTGTGTGTGTGTGTGTGTGTGTTATAGATAATTAGATAAATATAAAACCAAAACAAGCTGACAAGAGAGAATGAAAATCGTCAGTACGTCTGGAGAATCTGTTTAAATCTCATTAATCAATTGATGGAAAAAATGTAACTGAGTAATAAAATGAAAGTGGAAAATGGCAATCGAATGTTCAGGGAATAGCAAGAAGAAAGAGTAAATGAATACTATATTTTTTTATTTGTGAATATATTAATATATTATAAATAGCAATGTAAAAATACGAAATTACTTTAAAACAGATAAGAGATAGAGAGATGATAAAGAAGAGAATAAGTGAAACAGGAAATAAAAAACTGATATTCTTACTTTTCAACATTATTAGGAAAAGAAAACGCTCAACGTGTATATGGACATCACTGTAAATGAAAATACATATATATATAATAACTCTACAATAATCATTTCTATGCGAGAAACATGTACCATTAGTGAAAATGTCGTTTGCACAAATTATCTATTGAATAAAAAAACAGGGTATCTAATCAAGAACATAAAATATCATCGAGTGTAAAGCAATAGATTAAAAGGAAGAATGTAGACTATGACTACAAGAATTCCTGCTACGGTTCTACAAGTAAGAAAAAAAATATATGTAAAAAATATTTAACTCTCCAGAGCATATTTTAGAAAGAACTTTAAGTCATCAGATACTTGTAAATTTCTTTCAAAACTTTATTCTCTACTTTGTTCGTTTAAAGTCATTAGATAAAAAAAAAATTAAAATAAATACATGACGAAAAATGTTTAGGAATTAATGTTCAAGAAAATGCAAAGAAAAAAAAATGTACAAGAACAAAGTAGTTCATGTAGAAGATACTTATCTACTGCAGGCAATCATACTAAACGCAAGCCATTGCATTAAAGAAAATAAAAGGCTTTTTTATTATCATGATGCAATCTTTTCTTACTCTTTTCAGACTGTATATTGGTTACATATGTCTGCCAAAATCACTAAATGTATTGGAATTCAAGGCCACTGGCAACAGAAAAGGACAAGAATATACAAGTAGCGTATCATATATATGCGACGTGTGTGTGTGGGAGAGAGAGAGAGAGAG
>NC_091582.1:9935744-9943706 GCF_042767895.1 Penaeus vannamei
CTCTCACTCTCGCTCTCTTTTTGTGTCTGTCTTTCTGTCTGGTTGGCTGGTTTGTTTGTTTGTGTTTTGCTTGTGTGTGTGTGTGTTTGTGTGTGTGTGTGTGTTTGTGTGTGTGTGTGTGTTCGCGTTGTCTGTCTGGCTGGCTACCTGGTAGGCTGGCTGTGTATGTATGTATGTGTGTATGTATCTATTTATATATCTATTTATCTGTATATCTATTTATCTGCCTCCATGTCTGTCTATCTATTCATAGATATATCTCTTTATCTGTCTATCCATCTATTCACCTATATATCCGCCTAGCTCTCTGTCTGTAGGTGTCTATCTAATTATCTATTTTACGCCTAACCTTTCACAATTTTTCATCTACCTAAGTACACATTTAGTGATAATGATGATAATATTTACACCTGGTCTTCCTCCTCCACCACCTCCTCTCCCTCCACCTCCTTACCCTCTATCTCTTCTTCCTCCACCTTCTCCACCTCGCGTTCTTCCACCTTCTCTTCCCTCCATCTCCTCCACTTCCTATTCCTCCACCTCCCTTTCTTCCTCCTCCTCCTATACCTCCACTTCCTCTATCTCAAACACCTCCTTTTCCTCCACTTATACCACCTCTACCTTCACCTCCACCTCTCCACCTCCTCTACCGCCACCTCTTCTTCCTCCACCCCTACCTCCTCTTCCACCTCTTCCACCTCTTCTACCTTCACCTCACTCTCTTCCTCCACCTCCTTCACCATCTCCTCCTCTTTCTCCACCTCCTCCACCAAGCCCTCCTAAACCACCTCCTCCACCTCCTCAACCTCCTCCACCACTCCCTCCTCAACCCCTCCACCACGCCCTCCTCCACCTCCTCTACCACGCCCTCCTCCACCACGCCCTCCTCCACCACCTCCTCCACCTCCTCCACCACGCCTTCCTCCACCACCTCCTCCACCTTCTCCACCACGCCCTCCTGCACCACGCCCTCCTCCACCACCTCCTCCACCTCCTCCAACACCTCCTCCACCTCCTCCACCACGCCCTCCTCCACCTTCTCCACTACCTCCACCTCCTCCACCATCTCCTCCACCACCTCCACTACGCCCTCCTCCACCTCCTCCACCTCTTCCTCCACCTCCTCCACCTCTTCCTCCACCTCCTCCACCACCTCCTCCACGTCCTCCTCCACGTCCTCCTCCACCCTCACCACCTCCACCACCTCTTCCACCTCCTCCACCACCCCTTCCAACACCTCCTCCACTTCCTCCACCACCTCCTCCACCTCCTCCACCACACCCTCCACCTCCTCCACCACACCCTCCTCCACCACCTCCTCCACCTCCTTCACCACCTCCTCCAACTCCTCCACCACCTCCTCCACCTCCTCCACCACCTCTTCCACCTCCTCCACCACACCCTCCTCCACCACCTCCTCCACCACCTCCTCCACTTACACCTCCTCCTCCACCACCTCCTCCACTTACACCTCCTCCTCCACCACCTCCTCCACTTACACCTCCTACTCCACCACCTCCTCCCCCTCCACCACCTCTTCCACCTCCACCTCCTCCTCCTCCACCACCTCCTCCACCTCCTCCACCTCCACCACCTCCTCCACCACCTCCTCCACCTCCTCCACCTCCTCCACCTCCTCCACCACCTCTTCCACCACCTCCACCTCCACCACCTCCTCCACCTCCTCCACCTCCTCCACCACCTCCTTCACCTACTTCATCACGCCCTCCTCCACCTCCTCCATCTCCTCTACCTCCCCCACCACCTCCTCCACCTCCTCCACCTCCTCCACCACCTCCTCCACCTCCTCCAGCTCCTCCACCTCCCCCACCACCTCCTCCACCTCCTCCACCTCCTCCACCACCTCCTCCACCTCCTCCTCCACCTTCTCCACCATCTCCTCCACCTCCTCCACCACCTTCTCCACCTCCACCACCTCCTCCACCTCCTCCACCTTCTCCTCCTCCCCCACCACCACCCTTCCTCCTCTACCACCTCCTCCACCACCTCCTCCTCCACCTCCTTCACCACCTCCTCCTCCACCATCTCCTCCACCTCCCCCACCACGCCCTCCACCTCCTCCACCTCCTCCACCATCTCCTCCACCTCCTTCACCACGCCCTCCTCCACCTCCTCCACCTCCTCCACCTCCTCCATCACTACCTCAACCATCTCCTCCACCTCCTCCACCTCCTCCACCTCCTCCACCACCTTCTCCACCACCTCCACCACCTCCTCCACCTCCTCCACCACCTCCTCCACCACCTCCTCCACCACCTCCTCCACCTCCTCCACCACCTCCTCCACCACCTCCTCCACCTCCTCCACCACCTCCTCCACCACCTCCTCCACCACCTCCTCCACCTCCTCCACCTCCTCCACCTCCTCCACCACCTCCTTCACCTACTTCATCACGCCCTCCTCCACCTCCTCCATCTCCTCTACCTCCCCCACCACCTCCTCCACCTCCTCCACCTCCTCCACCACCTCCTCCACCTCCTCCAGCTCCTCCACCTCCCCCACCACCTCCTCCACCTCCTCCACCACCTCCTCCACCTCCTCCTCCACCTTCTCCACCATCTCCTCCACCTCCTCCACCACCTTCTCCACCTCCACCACCTCCTCCACCTCCTCCACCACCTCCTCCTTCACCTCCTCCACCTCCTCCACCACCTCCTCCACCACCTCCTCCTCCACCTCCTTCACCACCTCCTCCTCCACCATCTCCTCCACCTCCCCCACCACGCCCTCCACCTCCTCCACCTCCTCCACCATCTCCTCCACCTCCTTCACCACGCCCTCCTCCACCTCCTCCACCTCCTCCACCTCCTCCATCACTACCTCAACCATCTCCTCCACCTCCTCCACCTCCTCCACCTCCTCCACCTCCTCCACCACCTTCTCCACCACCTCCACCACCTCCTCCACCTCCTCCACCACCTCCTCCACCATCTCCTCTACCACCTCCTCCACCTCCTCCACCACCTCCTCCACCACCTCCACCACCTTCACCTCCACCTCCTCCACCACCTTCACCTCCACCTCCTCCACCACCCTCACCTCCACCTCCTTCACCACCTCCTCCTCCACCATCTCCTCCACCTCCCCCACCACGCCCTCCACCTCCTCCACCTCCTCCACCATCTCCTCCACCTCCTTCACCACGCCCTCCTCCACCTCCTCCACCTCCTCCACCTCCTCCATCACTACCTCAACCATCTCCTCCACCTCCTCCACCTCCTCCACCTCCTCCACCTCCTCCACCTCCTCCACCACCTCCTCCACCACCTCCACCACCTCCTCCACCTCCTCCACCCCCTCCTCCACCACCTCCTCCACCACCCTCCTCCACCCTCCACCACCTCCTCCACCACCTCCTCCACCTCCTCCACCACCTCCTCCACCACCTCCTCCACCACCTCCTCCACCTCCCCCACCACGCCCTCCGCCGCCCGACCACTTTTCCTTTCGTCGCTGCCCGCGTTGGCGTTTCGTCCTTCGCCTTTCTTGCTCCTTTCGCCTTTTATGGTCTCCTTCTCCCTACTCCTTCTCCCCCTTTCGCTCAGGTGGTTCCGCGTCCTCTCTCTCTCTCGACGGATACCTTCTTGACCTTATCGTCGTTTTCATCATCGTTATCGTCGTCGGTGTCATCGCTGCTCTCGTTATTTCTGTTGATTTTTGTTGTTTTTATTGTCGTTTCTATCGTCGTTGTTGGTATTTTCGTCATCGTCTCCGTCTGTATCTTTATCTTCATCTTTATTTTAATTTCGTCTTCTTAATCTTCATCTTCATTTTCATCTTCTTCATCATAATCTTCTTCATCATCATCATCTTCAGCATCATCATCTTCATCCTCATCCTCATCATCAGCATCATCATCATCATCATCATCATCATCATCATCATCATCATCATCATCATCATCATCATCATCATCATCATCATCATCATCATCATCATCATCTTCATCTTCATTTTCATCTTCTTCATCATCATCTTCATCATCATCATCATCTTCATCTTCATCATCATCATCTTCATCTTCATCATCATCTTCATCATCATCTTCATCTTCATCATCATCACCATCACCATAATCACCTTTACATACCATAATCAATTAATTGACACAGTTTCACCTTTCATATCATCACCACCCCACAGGTCGCTTCGCTCGTAGACATCACATGAATTAGGTGACCCTCCCCCTCCCCCCTCTATGCCCAGATCCCTATGCCCAGATCCCTATGCCCAGCCCCCCTATGTTCAACACCCTATGCCCAACCCTCTATGTTCAACACCCTATGCCCAACCCTCTATGTTCAACACCCTATGCCCAACCCTCTCTGTTCAACACCCTATGCCCAACCCTCTCTGTTCAACACCCTATGCCCAACCCTCTCTGTTCAACACCCTATGCCCAACCCTCTCTGTTCAACACCCTATGCCCAACCCTCTCTGTTCAACACCCTATGCCCAACCCTCTCTGTTCAACAGTCTATGTTCAGCCGCTATGCTCAGCCCCCTTTGTATAACCCCCCCTATGTCCAGCCCCCCTATATTCCTTCCCCTATGTTCAACCGCTATGCCTAGCCCCCTATACCCAGCGCCTTATACCCAGCATCTTATGTCCAGACCCCTAAACTTTTCACCTTATGCCCAGTCCCCAATACCCAGCACCTTATGTCCAGTCCTATACCCAGCCCCTTATGACCTACCCCTTATGCCCTAAACCCTATTCCCAGCCCCCTATGTGTAGCCCCCCTATGCCCTGCCCCCTATGTCTAGCCCCCTATGCCCAGGCGTATGTCCAGCCCCTTATGACCTACCCCTTATGCCCTGCCCCCTATGTCTAGCCCCCTATGCCCAGCCCCTTATTCCCTACCTCCTATGCCCAACCCCATATTCCCTACCCCCTATGCCCAGCTCCCTATGCTCAGCCCCTATGTCTAGCCCTATACCCAAGCCCCATCCTCCTATCCTCTTCGCGCGTCCTCTACACAATAGGAAAACATTTTTTTCCTTTTTCTTCGTTCTATTCTTTTCTCCCTCGTTCCTTCTCTCCGTTCGCCTTGATAGAGGGGTCGATCTCAAAATGTCAAGATCATCCAGAAACTAAGATTCGCCGCCATCTTCATTGTCATCATCACTATCATCATCATCATCATCATCGATCCAGGTATTCATGAGCTTTTTTATCACTATGGTTATTAATTTATGCATTACTTCGTTCCTCTTAACATTGTAATACTATTATTATCCTTTTCCTTTTCATTTTCTTCATCTTCATCATCATCACCGTCGTCATCATCAATAGCAGCAGCGGCAGTGTCGTTATTCCCTTCTTCATCGTCATCTTCTTCGTCATCATCATCACCATCGTCACCCGCATCATCTTTATCTTTCTTCATCATCTTTATCTTTCTTCATCATCTTCGTCATCATCTTCGTCGTCTAGAAGTCCCCTGCCCCTCGCCTTCCTCCATCTCCTCCACCTGGTCTTCATTACCCTCCTTGGCGTCTTCCATCTCGTCTTCCTCCACCTCCTCCCTCTCATCTTCCTCCACCTCTTCCACTTCGTCTTCTTTTACCTCCTCCTCCTCCTCCTCCTCCTCCTCCTCCTCCTTCCCTTCATCTTCCTCAACCTCCTCAACCTCCTGCACCTCCACCTCGTCTTCCTCCACCTCCTCCACCTCCACCTCTCTTCCTCCACCTCCACCTCGTCTTCCTCCACCTCCTCCACCTCCACCTCTCTTCCACCTCCTCCACCTCTCTTCCTCCACCTGTCTTCCTCCACCTCCTCCACCTCGCCCCCCCTCCCTTTCAACGCCAGAAGGACCCCATCGCCAGCCACGTAAAGGCCAGAAACGAGAATCGACAGCCTGTGGTCAGCGCGGAAGGCCAGCCCGCGGTAAGGTCGAAGGTCAGGGGTTAACATGTCACTGTTGACATTTACTAGAGCAGCTTCTTGCACGAGTAGAATTGTGAGGGAGGAGGAGGAGGGGCGGGGAGAAGGGGAGAAGGGGTGGGGGTCGGGTAGGGTGGAGGGCGAACTGAATTATAGGAGGAGGAGGAGGAGGAGGAGGGGACGAGAGGAGGAGAGAGACGGGGTCGGGCGAAGAGAGTTGGAGGAGGAGGAGGAGGGGGGAGGGATATAGGAGGTTGAGGAAGCGGGGGAGGATTAGGAGGAGTCCAGAGAGCAGGATAATACTCGTTCGGCCACGAAGATTCGGGAACTGGGTCAATCTGCTCCGGGTAGAGGATTCGAACTGGTTTGGGTCGAAGGCTAATGCTCTTTATTAGGGTCGGATCCCACATCTGAATCCGGAGTATAAGCGCCCCAAATCGAGGTGCCTTTCTCGCGATCAGGACCCAATCCCGCCTTTTCCATTCGCATCAATTTCGTATTTAAGGATCAGTTTCGTCTACTCTGAAATCGTTTGTTATTTATTGGTCAATAATTTGCTCCATTTTGGGTCCAGCCTGACTTGCACGCCTTGGACTCTCTGACCCTCCGCACGCGCTCCTCCCTTTATTCTTCTTCTCTCTCTTCTTCTTCCTTCTATTCTATCCTTTGTCTTTGTCGTCATCCTCCTCCCTCTAATGTTAACCTCTTCGTCTTCTACCTCTTCCTGTTCTTCTTCTTCTTCTTCTCTTTCTTCTTCTTTTTCTTCTTCTTCTTCTTCTTTTTCTTCTTCTTCTTCTTCTTCTTCTTCTTCTTCATCGTATTATTCTTATTGTTATTATTATTCTCTTTCTTCTTCTTCTTCTTCGTCTTTTTCTTCTTCTTTTCTTTCTTCTTCTTCTTCTTCTCTTTCTTCTTCTTTTTCTTCTCTTTCTTCTTTTTCTTCTTCTTCATCCCCCTCCTCCTCCTCCTCCTCCTCCTTGTTTCCCTCCTCTTCGTCCTCCTTCCCCCTCCTATTCTCTTTCTCTTCATCATTGTTATCATCATCATTATTATTCTTTATCAATTCTTATCTTATTCCCTTCGCTCTTCCATTTCTTTTTCTTTTTCTTCTCATCCTCATCTGCTTCTTTTTTTTCTCTCTCTCTCTCTTTGCCTTCCTTCTTCCTTATCTTCCATTGTTCTGTTCTTATCTTTTCTGCACATCAGCCTCATTATCTTTTATCTTTTATCCTCTTCTTCTTATATCCTTCTTCCATTTAGACCTTTGCTTCCTCATTACATTCTCCTCCTTATTCTAAATTTGCTTAATTATATTTTTTCTTTTAATTGTCCTTCTCCGGTTTCACTTCTATTTCCTTCTTATTTCCTCTTCCGTTTCTTTCTTTTCTCTCTTCTTCCCTCTCCCTCCTCCTCTTTCTCTTTTTCCTTTGTCTCTCTTCTTTCTCTCTTCTTCTCTCCCCCTCTTTCTCCCCTTCTCCCTCTTCCTTTCCTCCTTCTTTCGTCCTTCTATCTTATTTCTTCTCCCTCCTCCTCCTTTTCCTCCTTTTCCTCCTTTTCTCTTCTCCTTCCTTATTGTTCTTAAATTTCTCTTCCTGCTCTTTATCTCCTTCCTCTGTCTGACTCCTTTACTTACTTGTCTTCTTCCTCTTTTTCCTACTCTTCCTCTTCCTACTTCTTTCCTTCCTCCTCTTTTCTCTTCTCCTCCTATTCCTCCTTTTCCTTACCTTCGTCTTCCTTCTATTCCTCCTATTATTCCTCGTCATTTTTTATCATCACCATCACATCATCATCGTAATCATTATGAACATCATCATCACCATCATAATCATATTCATTATAATTATCATCATTATCATCATCATCATCAATATCATCATCATCATCATCATCCTCGTAAGCATTGTCAACATCATTATCATCATCATCACCATTATCATCATCATCGTAATCAAAATCATCATCAATATCATCATCATCATTTTCATCATCATCCTCTTAAGCATTGCCAACATCAACATCATCATCACCAAAATCATCATCACCATTATCATCAC
>NC_091582.1:9944206-9951706 GCF_042767895.1 Penaeus vannamei
ACCCCGAATCCGAACCGGAGGCGCCCGCTCTTTGTGCGATAATCAACCAAATCTTAAGTAGGTGTGGTCAATTGTCCCGAAAAGCTTCGTTCAGCTCCGGACTCCGTTTCGTTCAGCGGCGTCTCGAGGCTTCGAAGCGTGCCGGGTTCGAAAAACGCACTGTGCGTCTAAAATAAAGCTGGGAATAAGAGTCCGGGCGATGGAATACAAAGAAAAGGAAGAAATATAAATAAACTACATATACGAATGTTCAATATATAGTATTTTGGAGAAGTAACGAGGGATCTAAACAATGAAAAATCGTCCGGAAGCAAGTGAAGCAGCGTTCGAGACGGGATCGAAGCACCTCTCGAGGCGTCGGATGAGAGAAGGCTCAAAGATTCTAAATGATCTCTTGAGGGACTGGAGGGGAAAGGAGAGGAGAAAAAGAGGAGAAAAAGAGGAGAGAGAGAGAGGAAAGGAGAGGAGAAGAGAAAAAGAGGAGAGAGGAGAGGAGAGGAGAAAAAGAGGAGAGAGGAGAGGAGGAGAGAGAAAAAGAGGGAGAGAGAGAGAGAAGAAGAGGAGAGGGAGAAAAAGAGAGAGAGAGAGAAAGAAGAGCGAGAGAGAAAAGAGAGGAGAAAGAGGAGGAGGAAGGAGAGAGAGAAAGAAGAGAGGGAGAAAAAGAGGGAGAGAGAGAGAGAGAGAGAGAGAGAGAGAGAGAGAGAGAGAGAGAGAGAGAGAGAGAGAGAGAGAGAGAGAGAGAGAGAGAGAGAGCGAAAGATAAAGAAAGAAAAAGAAAACAAATAAAGAAAGAAAACAGACAAAAAAAAACAAGAGAAAAAAATACAACCAAAGAAACAAACAAATAAAAGAAAATCCCCCCCAAAACCAACACCAACCAAAACCAACCACGGAACGATCAATAAAAGAAAGAGAGAAAGAAAGAATAAAGAAGAGGAAGCAGACACAAACCCCGCGAGAGAGAGAGAGACTATGAGAGAGAGAGAGACCGAGAGAGAGACCGAGAGAGAGACCGAGAGAGAGACCGAGAGACCGAGAGAGAGACCGAGAGACCGAGAGAGAGACCGAGAGACCGAGAGAGAGACCGAGAGACCGAGAGAGAGACCGAGAGACCGAGAGAGAGACCGAGAGACCGAGAGAGCGAGAGAGCGAGAGCGAGAGAGCGAGAGCGAGAGAGCGAGAGCGAGAGAGCGAGAGCGAGAGCGAGAGAGAGACCGAGAGAGAGAGAGCGAGAGAGAGAGAGAGAGACCGAGAGAGAGAGAGAGACTATGAGAGAGAGAGAGAGAGAGACCGAGAGAGAGAGAGAGACCGAGAGAGAGAGAGAGAGAGAGACCGTGAGAGAGAGAGAGAGACCGAGAGAGAGAGAGAGACCGAGAGAGAGAGAGAGACCGAGAGAGAGAGAGAGAGAGAGAGAAAGAAAGAAGACGAGAGAGAGAGAGACCGAGAGAGAGAGAGACTATGAGAGAGAGGGAGAGAGAGAGACACGAGCTGGAAATTCCGCGATGCGAAGGAGAGATATTTCTAAGTGGTCAAATGAAGGCAAATCTCAAACTTAAAAGACCGGATAAGCATCGGCCGGTTCCTCCTTGGGAGATTTTCTTTGAAGGGGGGTTTGGGGGGTAGGGGAGTTGGGGGTTGGTGGGGGGAAGAGGGGTTAGGGGAGAGTGGGGGGAGAGGGGGGAGGGGAGGGGGATTGGAGGGGAGAGGGGAGGGGGTTAGTGGGGGAGAGGGGGGGTTGGTAGGGGGAGAGGGGGTTGGTGGGGGAGAGAGAGGGTTAGGCGGGGAGAGGGGGTTGGTGGGGGAGAAAGGGGGAGGAGGGTTGGTGGGGGGAAGGAGGGGGTTAGTGGGAGGGAGGGAGGGGGATTGGTGGGGGGAGAGGGGGAAAGGGGGTTGGTGGGGGAGAGGGGTTGGTGGGGGAAGGGGTTGGTGGGAGGGAGAGGGGGTTGTAGTGGGGGGGGAGAGGGGGAGGAGAGGGGATTGGTGGGAGAAGGGGGGGTGGTGGTGGGGAAAGAGGGAGAGGGGGTTAGTGGGGAGGGGGAGATGGGGGAGGGGAGGGAGGGAGTGATGGTGGAGGGGAGGGGGGAGTGATGGGGGGGTGATAGTAAGGAGGGGAGGGGGATAGGTGAGGGGTGGGGAATGATAGGGGGTAGGGGGGGTGTAGTCAGGGGAGGTGTGGGAAGGTTTGGGGTTAATGAGAAGAAGTGGTGGGGGATAGGGAGGGGGTTGGGAATAAAGAGGGGGAGGTAGGGGCGAGAGAGAGAGAGAAAAGGGAGGAGGGGAGGGAGTAGGAGGGAGAGAAGGAGAATTGGAGAAACGGAGAGGGATTGAGAAGAGAGAAAAGTGAAAGTGGAGTGAGAGAGAGAGAGAGAGAGAAAGGAAGATCAGATAATAAAATCTGATAATAATGAATAAATAACAAATAATAATGATAAATAATAATAAATCTGATAATAATAAATAAATAATAAATCATAATAATAAATAATAATAAATCTCATGATAATAAAATAAATAATAAATAATAATAATAAATAAATAATAAATCTCATAGTAATAAATATTTTTTTTTTTTTTTTTTTTACTTTCTTCTTTTCTCTTTTTTTCTTTCTTTTTTTTTTTTACTTTTTATAAAAGCCGATTAATTCAACTGATTACCATATATGCGGCGCCTAATCTCGGATGTGCTTGCATGACCAGCAAAGATTATAATTGATAACGACAATCATATAAAATATACGAAAGTATTTTTTTTCTTTTCTTTTTTTTTTTTTCTTTACCGCGAGAGATTTATGTGTATTGTTTATTTTAGAAAAAAAATCAGATAAAATAAATTAAAGCAGATTTTTTTTTTTTTTTTTTTTTATCACCGCGAGAGATTTATTTGTTTTGTTTATTTTAGAAATAAAAAAAAATCAGATAAAATAAATTAAAGCACATTTTTTTTTTTTTTTTATCACCGCGAGAGATTTATTTGTTTTGTTTGATTTAGAAATATATAAAAAATGTAATGTTGAGAATTGTATGTATTGTTTATTTTAGAAAAAAAAATCAGATAAAATAAATTTAAGCAGATTTTTTTTTTTTTTTTTTATATCACCGCGAGAGATTTATTTGTTTTGTTTATTTTAGAATTATAGAAAAAAAAGTGATTTGGTTGAGGATGTTTGTGTGTTTGTTTGTTATGTTGGGATGTAGAAAGTGGTATAGGGAAAAGGTATGATGAAAGGGGAAGAAGAGAAAGAGAGAGAGAACAATGGAAAGTGAAAGAAAGAAAGAGAAAGACTAAAAAGAAAAATGGAAAGTGAAAGAAAGAAAGAGAAAGACTAAAAAGGAAAAATGAAAGAAAGAAAGAGAGATAGAGAAAAAAAATAAAGAAAGAAAAAATATGATTTTTTTTATTTTGTTTGATTTTTTTGTTCTAATCTTAAAGTTCAAGTGTGATGACTCCATCATAATTCGATGAGTCAATAGACGCTCTTTTTACATACACACACACACACACACATACACACACACGCACATACACACACGGACACAGACACACACACGCACACAGACATACATACATACACAGACACACACACGCACAGACACACATACATACACAGACACACACACACATACATACATAGACAGACACACACACACACAGACACACATACATACACATACACACACACGCACACACACAAATGAAATGAAGAAGAAAGAGCAAGAAATAATACTGGGAAAAACGCAAATAAATAGATAAAGAAAAGAAAACGAAGGAGAAGAAGCGAAAGAATTGTATAACCACAAGAAAAGAAAATAAGATAATAAAAGGAAGAAGAGAAGAGAACAATAACACAAAAAGATAAAAAAGAAAGAAAAAAATAATAACAAAACAATAAACAAATATATAATACAAAAAAAAATAAATATATAATAATACCACCAAAAGAAAAAGAAAACGAAAAAAAAAAAACGAGTACTAATAAACAAATGAAGCTCGAACGAAGCGAAACGAACAAGCAAAGTATAAGCGCCACGACGAGACCCAGCAGGTAGGATCCAACTCCAAGGTGTTGTACAAAAGCGCATCGCCCTATGAACCTATATGGGATTAACACCTCCCAGGGGGGTTTAGGATCCTCCAAAAAGGACCTGATAATAATCGCATGAAAACAGGTGCTATTATGAATGTTGTTGGCTTAGAATCTTTGTTGTGGGTTTTCAAAAGAGGTTCCGAGAAGAATAGGTGGTTATTAAGGGATCAGAGAGTCTTCCCTTTTCAATTCTCGGTCTTGTTGGCTTGTTTATCCTCCGTCTATGATTCTCCATCTCCGCCCACGACAGGTGGAGAGTGGAGGAGTGAGGAGGAAAATTAATTGGAGGGTGTTAATATATATATATATATATATATATATATATATATATATATATATATATATATATATATATATGTATATATATATATATATATATATATATATATATATATGTATGTGTATGTGTGTATAGGTGGTGGAGGCATGAGTGAGAGGGAGGGTGGAGGAAGGTGGTGGTGGGGGGTGAAGTGGGTGGGTGGAGGAGGGTGTGAAATGGGTGGTGGAGGGAGGTGGTGGAGGAAGGTGGAGAGGGTGGAAAAAGGCGTGGAGGAGGTGGTGTGAATGGGTGGTGGAGGAGGTGGTGGTGGAGGGTGGAGGAGGGTGGAATGGGTAGTGGAGGAGGTGGTGGATGGTGTCAAGGGGATGGAGGAGGTGGTGGAGGGAGTGGAGGAGTTGGTGGAGGGTGGAAGCGGGGGTAGGGAGGAGGTGGTGGGAGGGGTGGAAGAGGCGGTGGGGAGGGTGGAAGCGGGGGTGGTGGAGGGTGGTAGGGGAGTGGAAGCGGGGGTGGAGGAAGTAGTGGAGGGAGGTGGTAGAAGGTGGTGTGAGGGTGGAAACGGGGGTGGAGGGTGGAAGTGGTGATTGAAGAGATAATAAGTGGATAATAGGGATGGTGGAAGGGTGGTGGAGGAGGTGGTGAATTGTGGTAGGGATGTGGAAGAGATAGTGGATGGTGGAAGATGTAGGGTTTGATAATGCAGAGTGGAAGAGACAGCGCATGGTGGAAACTGGTGGAAAAAGTAATTGAGATTGACAGGAATGGTGGAACAAACAGACTGTGGTGGAAGCGGTGGTAGATAGTGATACAACAATGGTGTCAGAAGAGTGGTTAGCGCCTCGGTGGTGGCAGAGAGGGTAGAAGAGACAATATTTAGTGGTGGTGGCAGAGAGGGCAGAAGAGACATTATTTAGTGGTGGTGGCAGAGAGGGCAGAAGAGATATCATTTAGTGGTGGTGGCAGAGAGGGCAGAAGAGACATTATTTAGTGGTGGTGGCAGAGAGGGCAGAAGAGACATTATTTAGTGGTGGTGGCAGAGAGGGCAGAAGAGACATTATTTAGTGGTGGTGGCAGAGAGGGCAGGAGAGATATTATTTAGTGGTGGTGGCAGAGAGGGCCATCCGACATAAATTGTGGTGTCAGTGGTGGAAGAAGTGGCATAGACGGTGGTGGAAAAGGAGATAAGGAAGATGGAAAGATGTTGGAAGAGAATGTAAATGGTGGCAGCGGCGGTGGTAGTAGAGATCCCCCCCCCCCCCCGGTAGCAGGGATGGTGGAAGAACCGGTATTGTGGAATATTTATTAATAACTTAAATATTTATTGATTATAATGTTGATAGTCATGATGCTAATGATGATGATGGTAATAATGATTTGATAAAGAGGATTATGATGATAGTGATAACGATGATAATGATAATGACAATAAGGATAATGATAATAATGATAATGGTATTGTTAATCAAAATAATACTAATGATAGTAAAAATAATAACAATATAAATAATAAAAAAAGATTATTATAACGGTAATGATTACAATATTGATAATAATGATAAAAATAATCGTAATAATCATAGTAATGATAATGAAAGCAATAATAACAATGACAACAATGATAATAAAAATAATGACAATAAAGACAATTATTACATCAACAACAATAATGCGATTACTGCTACTAATGTTAATAACAATAACAAAAAAGATAATGAAAATGAAAACAATTACTCCAGTAAATCAAATAACGGAGACAATAAAAATACAGGAATAACAAGAAGAAGAAAGTATAGAATTCCCGCGTTCTTATAACTTGAATCCAGCATCCGGTCTGCCGTTCTTTATCATAGGCGCCAAATAAGGTATCATGCAGAGATGATTATGATAATGATAATAAAGATAACTATAACACAAAGAAAAAAAAAGCAGTCATGAGGACAATATGATAATATGGAGAATAATAATAACACAGAATAGCGTACATAACTCTGCTCACCCAGTGCGTTCGTAGATTCTAGCATCCGGTATCCGAAACCTCGTAATGGCAGTCAAATAGACCACGACGAAGTAATAATAGCAATAACAAGCATAATAACACCAAAAGCATCAATAAAACCAACAACTACGACGATAAAAATGCTATAACAATCATAAACAACAACAAAAACATGAAAAAAGCGTACATAGCCCGCGGTACATCTCCTCCACCCGAGCGTTCTTGTATCTTGAATCCAGTATCCGGTATCCGGTGCCTCGTTATGGGGGTCAAATAGGCCATGATGGAGGGAAGATCGTAGTGTCACCTGGAGTCTTATATCTCATTTCCTCTCGCAAAAAAATGAGGAAGAGGGGAGGAGAAGGGATGAAGGGGGAGGGGGGGAAGGAATGGGGAGGAGGGAGCAGGGATGAGGGGGGAAAGAGGAAGGGAAAAGAAAGAAAGGAAAGGAGAAAGGCGAGGGAATCGAGGTATCTTCTCGTACTCTCTCTCTCCATCTCTCTTTATTTCTTTTTCTTCTACTTCTTTTTCTTATCATTATTATTATTATTATCATTATCATTATCATTATTATTATCATTATCATCATCATCCTTCTTACGTATATTTTACTCGACTGGCATGCGTTCGCGTAGAGAAAAAATCCTCGCCGACGCGTGAATCCGGAGCTAATCCGGTCTGAATCGAAATGTTGATGATAAGATTGATTTATGGGAAGGGATGTCAGGCTTGAGGTGGATCTTTCTTTCTCTGTCTGTCTGTTTGTCTGTCTGTCTTTGTCTCTGCCTCTCTCTCCCTTTCTCTCTCTCTCGTCCTTCCACCTTCTATCTCTCTCTTTTTCACTTTGCCTTCTTCTATTTCCTCTTCTCCTATGACTCTTTCCTTCTTTCCCTCTCTTCCTCTCTCTCTCACCTCTCCTTCTCCCTCTCTCTCTCTCTCTCTCTCTCTCTCTCTCTCTCTCTCTCTCTCGCTCTCTCTCGCTCTCTCTCTCCCTCCCCTCCCTCTCCTTCTCCTCACCTCTCTCCCCCTCCCTCTCCTTCTCTCTCGCTCCCCCCTCCCTCTCTCTCTGTCTTCCCCCCCTCCCTATCCTCTCTCCCTCCCTCTCTTTTCCTCCCTCTCTCACCCCCCCTCTTTCTCAACTC
>NC_091582.1:9961706-9964206 GCF_042767895.1 Penaeus vannamei
AGGGAGGGAGGAGGGAGGGAGGGAGGTGGTGGAGGGAGGTGGAGGAGGTGGTGGTGGTGTGAGTGGGAGGAGGTGGAGGGAGGTGGTGGAGGAGGAGGAGGGAGGGAGAGGAGGGAGGTGGAGGTGAGGGAGGTAGGAGGGAGGTGGAGGGAGGAGGTGGGAGGGAGGGAGGTGGAGGGAGGGTGGTGGAGGAGGTGGAGGGAGGGAGGTGGAGGGAGGAGGTGGAAGGGAGGTGGTGGAGGAGAGGTGGAGGGAGGAGGTGGTGGAGGGAGGGGAGGTGGAGGAGGAGGTGGTGGTGGTGGGAGGAGGTGGTGGAGGTGGAGGGAGGAGGTGGTGATGGAGGAAGTGGTGGAGGAGGAGTGGTGGTGGTGGAGGAGGTGGTGGAGGAGGTGGAGGAGGAGGGTGGAGGGAGGAGGTGGTAGGGTGGTGGAGGTGGGAGGTGGAGGTGGTGGAGAAGGTGGTGTGGTGGAGGGAGGAGGGGTGGTGGTGGTGTAGGGAGGAGAAAGGTGGTGGGTGGAGGAGGAGGTGGAGGGAGGTGGGAGGGAGGAGGTGGGAGGAGGTGGAGGAGGAGAGGTGGTGGTGGAAGAGGTGGGAGGGAGGTGGGTGGAGAAGGTGGTGGTGGAGGGGAGGTGGAGGAGGTGGTGGAGGTGGAGGGAGGGAGGAGGGAGGGAGGAGGAGGAGGTGGTGGAGGGAGGTGGTGGTGGAGGAGGGAGGGAGGGAGAGTGTGGTGGAGGGAGGTGGTGGGAGGGAGTGTGGTGGTGGTGGAGGGAGGTGGTGGGAGAGGTGGGAGGAGGAGGTGGTGGAGGAGGAGGGAGGGAAAGTTGGTGGGAGGGAGAGTGGAGGGAGGGAGGTGGTGGTGGTGAGGGAGGGAGGTGGGCTGGAGGGAGGTGGTGGAGGGAGGAGGTGGAGGAGGAGGGAGGTGGAGGAGGAGGTGGTGGGAGGAGGTGGGAGGGAGGTGGTGGAGGGAGTGGTGGAGAGGAGGAGGTGGTGGTGGTGGTGGGAAGTGGTGTGGGAGGAGGAGGTGGAGGGAGGGAGGAGGAGGTGGGTGGTGGAGGGAGGGAGGTGGTGGGTGGAGGAGGAGGTGGGTGGTGGTGGAGGGAGGAGGGGAAGGGAGTTGGTGGAGGAGGTGGTGGTGGTGGAGGAGGAGGTGGAGGGAGGTGGTGGAAGAGGTGGTGGGTGGTGGTGGAGGAGGAGGAGGAGTGGAGGTGGGTGGTGGTGGAGGGAGGAAGGTGGAGGAGGAGTGAGGGGAAGGAGAGGAGGTGGTGATGGTGGTGGTGGGATGGAAGAACTGGAGTGTGGTGGTGGAGGGAGGAGGTAGAGCAGGGAGAAAATGGAGGTGGTGGAGGAGGAGGAGGAGGTAGCGGGTGGATGTAAGTGGAGGGAGGTAGAGATGGAGGAGGGTGAGGAGTGAGGAGGAAGAGGTAGTGTAGGTAAAGGTAGAGGTGGAGGTAGAGGAACAGAAGGAAGAGGAGGAACAGAAGGAAGAGGAGGAGGAGGAGGATGATGATGATGAGGAGGACGAAGAAGAGGAGGAGGAGGACGAAGAAGAGGAGTAGGAGTAGGAGGAGGAGGAAGAGGAAGAGGAAGAGGAAGAGGAAGAGGAAGAAGGAGAAGAAGAAGATGAAGAAAAAGAAGAAGAAAAAGAAGAAAGGGTAATAGAAGTAAAAGAGATTTAGAAGTGGATTGAGGAGAAAGATGTAGATGTGGAAGAAGAAAGAGTAGGAAGTGATATAAAAGGAGGAAGGAGAGGAGAAGGGAGAGGCGGTGGTGGAGGTGGAGGAATTAGTGGTGGAGCAGGAGGAGGAGGAGGAGAAGGAGGTGGTAAGTGGAGATGGTTGAGTTGCAAGTGGTTTAAAGTGGTGGTGGTGGAAAATGGAGATGGAAGAAGTGTGGAAAGAAATGGTTGTGCAAGTGTTGGAGATGCGGTTGGAGATGTTGGAGATGGAGAAGAGGTGTGGGGGTAGGAATTGATGGAGATAAAGGTGGTTGACAATGTAAAATGGAAAGGGAGGATAAGAAAGAGAGAGAGAGAGAGAGAGAGAGAGAGAGAGAGAGAGAGAGAGAGAGAGAGAGAGAGAGAGAGAGAGAGAGAGAGAGTGAGTGAGTGAGTGAGTGAGTGAGAGAGAGATCGAAACGGCGAAAGAGAGAGAGAGAGACCAATAGACACCGAATCCGAGAGAGAAAAAACATAAAGAAAAGAATTATCACCATCGTGTTACGTCTTACTTCTCCTCTCCCCCTCCCACCGTCTCTAATTGCTGCTTCTCGACGTTTCTCTTTTCATATATTGTAATAATCTACTCCCATCTGCGACCTGCCCGTGACGTGGCGGCCGAGCGAGTGGGCAAGGGCAGCTCACTAGCCCCGCCCCCTCCAGCGTTCGAGAATCGTTTACTCTCATTTCACTCTTTTATCAGGGTTACTTTTTCGTGATTTTCGTGTTGTTGTTATTTTTTTTGTTGGTTGTATTGTTTTGTTTGTTTGCTCTTATTGTATTCTT